>NW_013667082.1:151387-155186 GCF_000517525.1 Limulus polyphemus
GATTGATAAGCGTTATAACAATCACAGTTATAGCTTCCGAAGTTTTATAGCACACTGATTATAGCGAACTAATAATAGATACTTACTGGCGCGTCGCGTTGGTTATATTTATAGCCGTGGGAAGGTTTGCTAGAAAATTCAGATTACGTAACAATACAAGTTAAAGCGTTTACGTACATACATATATTGTTGATTCTTACTCTCGAGAATCTTCTACAACTTTGGAGAATAGGCTGGAGTTTTGCAATACATATCTAACACTATAAGCTATGTATGTTTCTAAATATAAATTTAATCTAAACAAACGTTGATATTAAAATAAATATATAATAACAAATTTGCTACATGGCTTTGTATGAAACAATATATTAATCCCGAGTTCAGTCCACATAACGGTAATTAATTTATTTATTTCTTCCATAATGCTCCTACATATTAAGTTCACAAACAATATAGCAATAACATTCTGAGACAAATAGTACTTAATTACACCTTACTTACAAATAATGTACTTATAGAATTTCTTTGTCAATCAATCAGTTAACTGAATAGAAACACTAGATCTCACTTTTAACACTGAATAGCTTTTCTACCATAGAATTGAGTCGCTCAATCCTTACTCATTAACATTTCAGTCAATGCTTAGTGATTCATTGCTTTGCTTGCTTACTAACTCCACTCTACTTATATTTATACCATACTTGCTTTCTACTCACTACAGAAATTTTTCAGACAATAACATCATGCACCTCTAACAAAAATCTAAATTAAAACATTTAAAATAAATTTTATAACACTCCCACTTCCTCGATTGTGAAGTCCTTTGAACAATCCTAATACACAAATTAAGCTGTCCATTCACCAAGGTGTGTTGGTGGAAGTGGTCTTGACAAAAACTCTGGGCTTTTCCATTTGACTTTGGAGTTCATCCTTTCTTGCAACAAAAATTGTTAAGCTATACCATGTCACCTCAGTACAATCTAGTATTATCAGTATTAACATAATAATGAAGTTTCATTTCATCACAAGCAGATTTAATTCTTTCACAGATAAAGTCATGTATGGTATCTTTATTCTTCAGATCAATGAGAGCTTTTCCAACCATTAATTTCTAAAGACATGTTGGAGTGTTTGGTTCCATTATACTTCAGTTGCTAGATGAAAATTTATTCTTACTAACTCCGGGCATGAATATTTTGCTTCTTTGTGTAACATGACCATTCTTCCTTTTTCATTCAAAGTTCAATCTCTGGTGTAATACTTGCCACGTGGAGCATAGAATGTGAAGCTAGCTCAACTTCGCATCCATATCTCTGCATGAAGTCAGCTCCCAATATGCATTCTTCTTTGATGTCCAGATCCACAATTTATGGGATATAGAGAATTTTCCTACAGTTAAGGTAATTCCCAACTTGTTCTTGCTGAAAATGTATGGTTTTCTTCAACTAATGCAATTCTTATTTAATTTTCAGCAGTTGGCGTAATTCTTGTTTTCTTAATGTCTGGATAGCTCTTTGTTTTTCCTTTGATTTGGTTGGGCTCTGTCTCCTTGGCTTAGTAGCAGGTGTTGATTTGTTACAGTCTTTAATAGTTCTATTTTTCTGGTATCCTTTGGGAGTATTTCTTGTGCTGTACAGGCTTTTTTATGCAGTCCTGAGTAATATGTCCTTTCAAATTACACTTGAAACATCTATCATTTGTTGTTTATTTCCTCTGTTCTGTGTGACTAGTTATCTAATTGATAGTCTAAGTTATTCTGACTTTTGTCAGTATAAGTTATGTTTTACTGTCAGTCTGTGTGATGATTATATAGCTTGCATATGGTGCATTTAGTTGTTTGTCTGCAACTTTAATGGATTCAAATTCCATTGCCAACTGCAGAACTTCCTTTAAAAGTGTGCACCTACTTTGCTTAAGTCTAATTCTCATATCCTCCTTTATTATGACATTTATAAATTGGTCACGTACTAATGAATTCATCATTTCACGTAAAGCATTCAAGTAAGATAATAGGCAAGCCTTTCCAAATCTTCTGCATGTTTGGCTAGAGTTTTTACTCTGTACCCTATTCCGAAACTTTATTCTGGATACTTGTTTCTGGTGTGTCAATCTGAAATTTGATATGGAACTTTACAATGCTAGACTGTTTTTATGGCTCTCAGCTGGAAGGTTTCTTAATGTCATTAAAGTTGGTCTTTTTAAATGGGCAGCAAAACAAATAGCTTGTTATTCCTCTTCCACCATTTCAAGCTGGAAATAATTTCAAACTGATTCTGATATGCCTCCTATGGTACCTTCTAATCATGGTCCGTTGATTACTTTATTGAGCAATGTTGTTGAACTGCCTAGCTAAATTCTGGAACTAGATTTGATGACATGGCTGGAGTACTCCAGAAAGGTTCTGCACTAACAAATCACACATCAGTAGCAGTAATAGGTGTAGACCAAATAGGTTTTTCTATTCCATAATTTCTAGTAATTGGTATGTTAGGTTGGAATTATTGAGCAGATGCAGAAATGAGTGTTACTGCTTTAATATTTGAATTTAGCAATTCGTTTTCCAAAAGTTTTATTTTGTCATTAATGTTATTTTGTTCCTGAATTATCTAATTTTGTACTTCTGTGATTTTGTCATTACAGTTTTTTTACTTTGCTAATGTCTTTCTGCACTTCTTCAAACTTATTATAATCTCTCTGTACACAGCGTGGTCACAAGTAAATAGACACCACCTTTTCAGAAAAAAAAAAATTTCAGTCATATTCACATGAAATGATATATTTATAATTTAATTAATATCTAGTAGATCTTCCTTTCGCTTCGTGGAGTTTGTTGATCCTTTGGGGCATCGTGAGAATCATCTCGTCAATTTTAGATTATGGGATTTTCGCCCACTCTTGCTTCAAAACTTGGAGTAGATCGCTCTTCGGAGTTGGTTTTTTGGTTTTTTCTTGACTTGCCAGTCGAGTATGGCCCAGAAGATTTCGATGGGGTTCATGTCAGGAGATTGGCTCGACCAAGGTAACTTCTGGATACCATTTTCTTCCTGCCACTTTTGGGTGTTTCTAGAAGTGTGACACGGTGCTCCATCTTCCTGCAACAACGTTGTGTTCTTGTCTACGAAACCCGAGGAATAAAGTGGCAAGAGTCCTTCCTCCAATATTTCGACGTATTTCGCAAAATTTATGTTGACAATGCACTCCACTAAGCTTGATCTCCCATCAACCCAAACAGATCCCCAAACCATCACGCTGAAACCACCATGCTTCACAGTTGGCTGCAATCTGTTGAGCCAAAACTCTTGGTGAGGCATTCTCCAGACCCATATCCTTCCACTGTCCGAAAATTGAGCGAATATTGATTCGTTTGAAAATGGTCTTCCAAAAGTCCAGAGGCTTTGTCATTACCACTTATTTCGTCTGACTATGTTGGCAGGTTTTAATAAGGGCTTCCGTCTAGCTGTTCTGCAATGATAACCCAATCTGTGAAGAATCCGTTGAACAGATTTCGGGCTCATCCCACCAACTTTGGCCACTTCTGCAGTCGTTAAGCTGTGATCCATTTCGATGCTCTTCATGACAGCCCTTTTTGTCCTCTCCGATGAACCAGGACGACCCAAACGCTGCTCATTTGTTTTCTTGCCGTGTTTCCTGAACTGCACGATGATTCTGTTGACTGTTGAAAGCGGGATTCCCAAATTCTGCGAAATTTGCGACTGACTTGACTGTTTGACCAACTATCCTTCCTCTAACAAAATCTGACAATTCGAGAGAACCTTGAGTTCTAGGCATGTTGTAGCAC
>NW_013667082.1:155207-156233 GCF_000517525.1 Limulus polyphemus
AAGATAATTAGTGTGCGGACCATTTTCATTTATATAGTGCTCTGTAAACACAAATTAGTTAGCATAAATAAGTTAAATGACGAAAAATTAGGTGTTTATTTACTTGTGACCACTGAGTGCACATCATCAATATTTTCATGGATCTTGTCTTTAGTCAAAGTTATTTTTGTTCTTAATTCTTTAAATATTCATCTTTCTTTTAATTCCTCTACTCAATTCCAGTCTCTTACATCTTGTTCATATTATTTAATGTTTCTTGCTTCCTGGTCTTCTTTTAATTTTTATCTCTTTCTTCTTGACCTTCTTTTTACTGGTTTGTCACTTTCAGCAGAGTTTCGATCTTGCTTTTTGACGTGTTGTTGTCATCTTCAAATTAAATTTTAATCAAAGTTCTATTTCATTTTCAATAAAATAATCACACTTCTGACACTATTGATGTGATGTGTTCTGTCGTTGAGTAAGTTCCTTTTATTTTTTGGTAAAAATAATTCTATATCTAGTTCTTGCGTCAGCGGAGGTCACGTGACTAGTATCACGCCACGTCCTTCTCGAACATTCACGTCCCTTCCTTAAACCTCAGGATCCTTCTAGATATAGTGTAGTCTTGTACATATAAACCAGTAAGAACTGAGGCGAGGTAAGGCAATGTGTGTAACTGAACTGACTATTGTTGAGTCGAGCACGTGAGACGTTCGTTGAGAATTATAGCGTTTGTTATAGCGCGACTGTTGAAATTAAGTGTATCGCAAAGTTATATTCAGAAAGAATAAACCAGTTTTATTTAACGTAGGACTTGTGTCGCTAAAGTTTCGTCAAAACGAATTTACGGAAAATTAACTAACGAACGGAAGCGTAACAAATTGGTGTCAGAGAGTGGGACAGAAAATAAAAAAAAGAAGAAGAAGATGGAAACGAGAGGCGGCAAATCAAACTACAGCTTAGCAGATTTGATGGCAGCAATACAAGAACAGCAAAAGAAACAAGAAGAACGAGAAGAGAAACAAGACGAGAAATTACAGTATTTCT
>NW_013667082.1:156992-167823 GCF_000517525.1 Limulus polyphemus
TGAGGAGCGAGTGTAGTTAAAATATCACCATAAAGTCAGCCTCAAGGAGACCAGTAGTGGTTGGTGTTGAGGGACACTCACCAACCCCCAAATGAGAGTCCCTACAGCTAGGTGTAAAATGCCAAGCGCACACAGTGTCTATGTGACAGGAAAGCTGGATGGCCAAAGGTGCAACTTTGTCATAGATTCTGCGTCTCAGCAAACCCTTGTGAGCATCAAGGTGTTAGATCACGAAGGAGTACCAGAACCATACAGAAGCTTTATGGTGTGACAGGACATTCTACAAGATTGTGGGGACCAGTGTGGGTAACTATTGAGCTCATGGCCATAAAGGACAGACAGAAAGTATACTTGGCTGACATTGAAGACGAATGCATATTAGGATTGGACTATCTACTACCGAGGAAGTTTGTAATTGATTTTGATAAAATGACGTTTGGGAACAACAAAGGCCAAATTCCGGTAAATGTAAAAAGAGAGGTTGAACTAATTAGGTGCCATCAAGGTGAAGTCAAAGTGACTGAAAGAGTTGATGATGATGAAGTGGAACCAAATATAGATATCAAAGCAGAACAGGAGAAAGACTAAGATTTGAAGCCTATAATTGATTTTCTAAAAACAAGTATTTTGCGCCCTGCTTGGGAGAAGGTGCCTAGTCTAAGCCCTGTGACAAAACACTATTGGGCAAAATGGGACCAGTTAAAGCTTGAAGATGGTATTCTTGTCCGGAGATGGGAAAGTGACGACCTGGCAAACAGTTATACCGAGGAAGTTACGGGAAGTTGTGCTGCGTGGAGTTAAGAAAACATTGAGTCACTTACGACAAAGATTTTACTGTTGAAATTAAGTGTATCGCAAAGTTATATTCAGAAAGAATAAACCAGTTTTATTTAAGAAAGGACTTGTGTCGCTAAAGTTTCCTCGGAACGAATTTACGGAAAATTAACTAACGAACGGAGGCGTAACACAGTCTATGTTACAATAACAAATTAACTTATTTCTTCTATGACATTTCTACAGGCTATGATCACTTGTGTTTTTTAGGCCAAAGCTAACAAACTGCATAGCAACAGACATTTTGACACTAATGTTACTTACCCCTAACTTACAAAATTTCCTTGTTAATTAATTCATTAATTTGATGGATAGATAACTCTCTCTTCTAGCATTGAATAACTTTTCTGAGATTTAAATGGATCATTCACTCCTTATTCAAGAGCTTCTCAATCATTACTTACCGATTCACTGCTTAATTTGTTTGTTTGTAATTAAGCACAAAGCTACACAATGGGCTATCTGTGCTCTGCCCACCACGGGTATCGAAACCCGGATTCTAGCGTTGTAAGTCCGCAGACATACCGCTGTGCCAACTGGGGGCCCTGCTTATATTACTAACTTCACTTTACTTGCCTTCTTCTTATTACAATAATTTTCCAAATCACAACATCATGTGCCTTCTAGCCAGTGCAGGAGTAACGCATAAGTTAGCTGAGCTACAGCTTAGGGTCGCACAGTATATTAGGCCTTTTAACCGCCTTTGAAAGACGAAAAAACTGATTCAATTTCAATTTTTGACATAGCTTAGGGCCGCAGAATGTCGTAATCCAGCACTGCTTTTAGCAAATATCTAAATTAAAATTATAAGAATAAAACTTACAACACTCAAAATTTTCGATCGAAAACGAGCAGAATGATTTACAGAAAGCACTAAAATAATGGAACATGTTAAGGTAGTAGGAGTAGTATACATGATGAAGTTTTATCCTAGATATATTGCTGGGAATAGTTATTTATTGGTTATTGCAGATCATTTCAATAAATAGGTTGAATAGTATCCTTTTAGATACATCAACCCGTGAGTAATCATGAAGAAAGTAATTAATGTATACTTGTATAGGCATAATATTTCAAAGAGTATTGTATTAGACAATGGACCCAAATTTGTGTCTAATTTGATGGCCAAGACTTTTAAATTCGTGGGAATTAATATTAGCATTGATATAGTCGCATTCAATGGCTTCTGTTAGCACTTTGTAATTGTAAACCCAAAACCATATTGCTGCCGTAAGGTTTTATAGGCCGGATTCTTAATAGTCTGTAACTCGTTGGCGATAAATTCAAACAATAAACAAACAACACACAGTACACTTATTTTAAAATAAACTATTAGAACATGGCCTCGCAATCCGAGGGTCGCGGGTTCGCGTCCTTGTCGCACCAAACATGCCCACTTGGGCGTGGGGCTAGCAACTCCACCCCGATAAACAATCTGCTACGGAAACTGCAACAACACTTCCGTCGGCGAAGTGTTGTTGTAGCCCTATGTTCCACTCGGAACGACAGGAACTAAGAAGAAGAAGATTAGAACAAGTCAAACATATATACAAATGTTTGTTACACTGTTGGTTATCACAACAAAAAACAACAATATTTGGTATATATTTTAATTTTCTACCATTCAGGCCTTAGAGAGGCCTAAAGGACAATCAGAGGCATTCAGAAATTACGTTTCTCTTCACCCCACACGTATTATGCATTGACTTAAATTGGAGGCTAAGGGCCAAATGTAGTTAGATTTGTGTCTAATGTGGTTTGTTTTATAAATCTAAACATGGTTTGCACGGGTATCACCAGTTGACACCATTCTAAGGAGATAGGGAAAGCCTAACTGATGTAGATGTATCGAAGTACCGGTAGTTGGGAAGGTGATGAGACAGGAAGAAGAAAGTTTGACATTTGAGTGGTGACTTCACGGGTGACGGTGTCCAGGATTCCAAGGAAGTAAACAAAGCCGGTCCAAATAGAATTACTTCATAATTACATTAATTTGGAGTTTTTGTTTTACAGAATATACGATGATACTTAGTAATTAAGATTAACTTTCTGTAATTAGGATACAAGAGAAAAGGGGAAAGGTCCTGGTACCAAGATAGTAGGCTTTTAGAGGATTAATTTTAGATTAACATTAAGTTTTTTTGATCACACTTGTATCCAGAGTTTTAAACAATTTCCTCTTGTTGTCAAAGTCCACACAGACTGGTTCAATTACTTTAGAACATAAGTGACAAGAAGAATTATTCTTTTATGTTCTGTTATTACAATACAGTCTGTTATAATTTCACTTTAAAAATTGCCACTGCATGCTTTTTATCATTAAACTTATAATCACGCACTCTAGACCTAAATAATAATCTTTCGACACATATTTATACCCCGACAGGAGTCTAGAACATTCCACACAATATTAGAAAGTTCCACACAATGTTTCAGAAAGTTCTTCTAACATGATGCAACAATATAACAATCGCTAACTCATAATAATTGAATGTACATGCTACACAAAGTATGATTCCTAAACAATTGTGTAAACAAACTTGCCATGCACTCTCGCTTCTAAAAATAACTAAATACGACACCTGCACTATCCAAGTCATAATGATTGCATTAAAGTTAAACTGAAATAGTTGTATATATCTGACAGCTACACGTGGTTTTCAGCACAAGCAAGCCTCATAATGTCTTGGAAATAGGACTATAAAGTGGTTGTGGGTTTGAGATTAAGCATCCTTACAAGGAAGGTGCTGAGAATTGTACTAATCTAAAACCAATTTGGAAATTACCCCATATATACGAGTAAGAGTCTGGTTCGTGAGACTACACAGTATACGATATATAAGCTGGACCTTTGACACATGTTACTGAAAATAATGACGTGCCTACATGAAACTGACTGCAGGAATATATGAATTTTTTTGCCAGCAAAAGAAAAGGATTGGCACATGACGACCAAGATACAGTAGGTGGTAGCTTTGCTGCTATATTAGCTAATATAGCCTTTAACATGCAATTAGAAAAGCTACTTTGTGTTGTGCTATGCATATGTCTGGTGTTTTAAATTACTAAAGTTTGTTTTTAATACATGATATTATAATTCATTTATAAATAGATGAGTACAACAATAATTTTTACTATAGAGTTTATGTATCATATAAACTATAGTGTTACGGTACAGCTATATACTGGTTGCCTCTTTAAAATTCTTATATATTGTTACGATAGCGGAGGTCACATGACGCTAGTAACACGTCTTGCGCTTCTCGAACGTTCACGTCCCCTCCTGAAGTCTCGAGAGGCTACTAGATATGCGGTAGTCTTGTATATATAAGCCGCCAAGAACTGACGGCAACAATGGATAATGGACAGTTGAGTCGAGCACGCGAGACGTTCGTTGTGAATTATAGCGTTTGTTATAGCGCGACTGTGGAAAATAAGTGTATTGCAAAGTTGTATTCAGAAAGAATAAACCAGTTTTATTTAAGAAAGGACTTGTATCGGTAAAGTTTCTTCGGAAAGACTTTTTACGGAAAATTAACTAACGACCAGAGACGTAACAATATTTTTGTTTTCAGACACGGCTAATGAAACAACCCAGTCACCATCTTAGTCTTTCTCTAGTGAGGGTGATACCACTGAGCTATATTCTTGTGGTGATGATATTAATGATATGCAAACTGGTTTACTTGCTATTTCTTTAGTAACTGAGCCACGCACTGACATTGGCAATTTATTGACACCAACAAAATCACTTGATGAAAAATGCCAAGCTATTAGTGATATATCAAATGCTGAAAAGTATTCCTATATTTATGAACATGTGGAACCACCAATTTTTTTTTCTATCACCTTTTCTTATGGGTGTAACTGCCAGTTTAAAATAGCTTGGCTTGAAAAATACACATAGTTATTATACAACCCAAACTTGCATGGCATTTTTGTGCTATCTTTCTTTCAGTGCATAGTCGACCTGATCAAGTACAAATCATTGAACAATTGACTGAACTGAGTAAAATTTAGTGATACTTTAAGCAACCATTCTATTCTTATTTATCGTCGTGATTCTATGAGGACTGCTAATGCTTTGAAGGC
Source organism: Limulus polyphemus (assembly GCF_000517525.1). Classification (NCBI taxonomy): domain Eukaryota; kingdom Metazoa; phylum Arthropoda; class Merostomata; order Xiphosura; family Limulidae; genus Limulus; species Limulus polyphemus. The sequence continues at coordinate 161,919 of NW_013667082.1, forward strand.
TTCTATAAATATCCATCATCCAGTATAATTGATAATTGAAAGGTTCTGTTTATATCATCCATTCTTACTTCACATGTGTGAGGCTATTGTGTATGGAGATAATAATTTTAAAATGTTTAATGACAGTTGTGCTGCTGAAGATAAGAAAAATGCTATGGCTTATCTAAAAATACTGTAATCGTTTGAATTAATATTCTGCTTAAAAGCTTTACAACGTTCTCTTTACTGTTTGAAAGAAGCTTTTGTAAATTTGGTAGGTCCAAGCCAAGACACTGTTTCTGGTGTTTCCCTAATAGAACAATGCTGTAAGGAACTGATTTCACTAAGAATGATCACAGGTGATTATTCACATCGTATCTTCAAGCATAGCAGTAGTATTGCAAACAAATCTAATATTAATGTTAGCATGCCATGGGTTAGTGAACGACAAGCCCAACGTGCAAATGCAGAATATAGTTACATGGAGGATTACTTTAAGAAAACAGTAACCACTCCTTTTCTTGGCCACATTATCAGTAATCCTTTCTCCAGATTTGATGCACATTTAAAGCAAGCAGCATTAATTTAGAAATTTATGCCATCAAAACTCACACAAGAGTTTTATATTTCTGATATCAGACAGACTATAGATTTTTACAGAGAAGGTTTGCCAAATCCTGATATATTTTTATTAAGAAATTCATCGATGGTAGACAAGACGGATTTCTATACCTCTTCAGAATAGGCCCCAGATACTGGCTGACTGCTTAAAAGCGTGCTTTAGTGTACCAAATATCTTTATGTTACTAAAGTTCATGTTCATGTGAATTTTCAGCATCTATTCTCCACCAGTTGAATAATTACCTGAGGTGAACACAAACCTAAAAGAGGCTTAGTGCTCTAGATTTAATACGTAATCATTATGGCACTGTTATCAACATTGAAACTCTATGTAAATTACTTATGAAAAATCAATCCGAAGAATGGAGCATGCTAACATGTTATTTCAGTAGTGCATATACATGTACATATGATAGCCAATGATTGAAATAGATAATATACTATTATTGTACAGAGTTGTTTAAATTGGTAATATTATTTAACAATTAATAAATACTCTGTATGTAGATTGTATAGAACTTTACTATAATAAAACATACATATTTATGCTAATTTAAGTCTAGCTCCCCATACAGTGTTACAACAGAATGATGATTTGTTGTCTTTTCATTGGATGTTTGTGGATTTTATGTGAACAGCTATGCAAATGTTTGAGCTATATTTCATGGAAAATTGCACACAGATTTAATCTCATAGCACCTATTTTTTTACAATTTTTTTTGGGGGCATGCCCCCAGACTCCCGTAGCATTAGCTTGCTTTGCATGCTGATTTGCTTTGCACAATATGTGTTGGCTTTTAATTTAAATTAGAATCCGCCTTTCAAACATTCTGCGTATCAGCTTGGTATTTTACTATTACTAGCTGGAGTATAGTTGCTAAGCATCATTCATGAAATGTTCTAATTTACGACTTCCAAAACTCTAATAAAAATTGTTTAGTTCGAAATTTTACACGTTTTTTAATTTCCTACAATATTTAAACGTTTTCGTTTTATTAGATTTGAATCTATTAATAAAAGTTTTTACTGTTGATTAACAGAGCGTCTAGATTGGTTTATTGCTCTTGGATAACATTAGTTATTTAAATTTTTCTTTGTTGTTTGTGTTTTAATTTCATAAATAGAGGCAAAATCTCTTTAAGAGATATAAATCATTACAGGAGTTGAATTATAACTTATTACTTATGTAAGGCTTTGATGTGGAGTAAAGTTTATATTGATTATTGTTGAATATTAGATGAGTGGTTACCAAATTTAAATGTTAGATATTTAATTTTGAAGACTAAGTTATTTTTGTGATGCTTATAAATTAAAATAGACTAACCACTTATAGATTCTATATAAGTGTACTCGGGCATTAACAATTTTAGTTAATTTGACAACGATCGAATCTCCAACTTTCGTATATAGCAATTATAATTATCTTAGAAATTCCTTTATACATTTGTTGTATTCCCAGGCAAAACCGGAGCGTGCAGGTATGTATGTAGTTCTGCAAAAACAAAAGATTCGAAAGATATGTATTCCAAATAATAAAATTAACTCAGACAGCAAAAAATCAACATTTATTCAATGTGAGAAACAATCTTAATGTACATATAAAAAGTGATGGGTCTTGTTCTACTATGAACGTCTATGAAATTGTTTAAAACTAACTGGCTGCTGAAGGAATCAGACTTCTGCACTGCAAAAAGTACATATCAGTTGTGTTCATCAAATAAAAGGCAGAAGAATTATACCATTGTTATGTGATACTAAATTCATAAAGAAGTATTCCAGAATTCTTACTTACTATTATCATTACACATATTCAAGGGGAGATAAACTCTCAGCTTATACCAACTTCTACAAAACTCTGTCTCACCGTTCTACTTGGATATGACCCGTACCACAGAGGAAAATAGCACAAACGTACGATCAATCAATATGATCGGTATGAAATGGTCACTGTGGTGTATAACCTTAGCTCTAGTTTAAGATTAATGCAGCTTTATGACTATTCAATTCAAATTGTATTCAAAAGAGTGTAAGAGAAATGTAAAATACCTGCACGAAATTTTTGAAAAATAATACACGATGTACCTGAATAAAAATTAATTATTTTATAAGTTATAAAAGAGTACAATCTAATAATTTTCTATGCTACTCTATCCCTCCTATTCTCAAATCTTAAAATTAAGATTATATAGTCGAATTTAAGTGACCAATCAATATATAGATTAAAGATTGTCTAGAGCAAAAACTGAACACATTTCAAAATCAAATTCAATACAGAATGAAGTAACTTAAACAAAATTCAGTTGTAAGGTCATAAATGAACATACAACTTGAAAGTGAATGATGGATTTAATATTTGATTTCCATCTCAAGAAAAATATTGAAAAATTAAGACATAATAAATAAATGTTTGATTTATATGCAAAAACAAACAAAAGCTGAGGATGGACTAATTGCTAAATTTTTATATCAAGATGAACATGGGAATTTGAAAGTGGATTGACTGTTGGATTTCTATCTAAAGACGGAGATGGAAGCCGAGGATGCATTAAATGTTTGATTTTATCTAAAGATAGGCATTGGCATATAAGGATAGATAAAATGTTTGATTTCTATACAAAGACAAACATCGCAAGCTGAGGATAGAATAAATGATCAAATTATACCTCTAAACGAACACTGAAAGTTGAGAATTCATTAAATGCAGGAATTATATCTCAAAGGGAACAATAAAATAGAGGACGTAATAAATGCTTAAGAGGAACAGTGAAAGCTCAGGATGGATTATATGTTTGACTTCTATCTAAAGACTAACAGTAAAAGGTGAGGATGGGTTAAATATTTGATATCTGTTAGATTTTAATGTCTCAACAGCTTTCAGCGTTCAAACTGTAATTTCTAAAGTTTCATGTTTTTTATATAAATAGTATTTCAGAGAAACTTTTGCTTTTATCTTTTAGCCCAACTGATGAATTCTGTAACCGAATGAAAGACCTCTTGGACAGTGACTTATGGGAAACAAAATATGATATTTTTACATGCCTCCAATTTTAAAGCCCCCCCCCCCCTCAGGGGCACCGGGGTATGTTTGCGGCCTTAAAACGCTAGAATCCGGGTTTCGATACCCGTGGTGGGCAGAGCACATATAGCCCATTGTGTAGCTTTGTGCTTAATTACAAACAAACAAACCAATTTTCAATCCAAATTTTTTAAATTAAAAGTAATGTGGGAAAAACACTTGCAACGCTTCAAACTTCTTTGAAGTATTCCTAATTTTATGAGGAGATAAAATCTTTTAATCCTAAACTTCACATTTAAAGTAAAGTATGAAAAAGGAAAAGATATATGCGCGAACGTGTCTTTCTCTGTGCATATGGCGAACCTTTATATAATTCAAAATATAACATTGTATGTTCTGGAAAGTTCTTCTTGTGAGTGAAAAGTGGGTAAGGCACAAATATGAGTAAAGTAAAAAAAGAATCAATGAGTAATGAATTGAGCAGTTTATGAATAATGAGATATTGAATATTCAATGAGAATACAGTGAAGTATTTAGTGAGCAATTCATTTCAGTGATTGTTGTGAGAGTTATCGTTTATACTAAGTTAATTTATAGCTTAAAAAGGAAATTCTGGAAGAAAATTTATTTATAAGTTAGGCACATCATTAATCTCGGAATTTCCGTTCAAACGTTCTTCGTTAACTTAGACCTACAACTTGTGTCAAACTGAGCATAGGAAACGTTACAGTGAAATAAGTTAATTCCTTATCGTTACATAAAGTGAACTTGCCATTACTTTTACCAAATAATCCCCCCAAAAAAACCACTCAATGATAGAACATGTTACAACAATGGTATCAGAAGTGGGGATATTTTGGTGAAAATAAAACCGAACTTTCACTCTTCAACTTAATATGACGGCGACTTAGGCTAAAAGCGAAATGAAATTACACTTAAAATGATGAAGCAATTAAAATACGGTTAATAAAACAAACATAAAATTATAAGATGTCTAAGAAGAAATATATAGGAAACAAAAATATTAAGATATAAAAAAGGAATTTAAGAAACGAGTTAAAAGAAGATATAGTATTCAAAGACTTACAAATACAAATAAATCTGATTGAAAACAATATTGGTAAATATATTGGAGACGTATAGCCAACCTAAAACACCAGTTACTATTAAACACGAAATGTATAACCTATTTTATCTACACCTATTACCTCTAATGCTGTGCCATCTGTGACTTCAGGATCTTCCTGAACTATTCCACTCATGACACTACTAAACCAAGTTCAAGAATATTACTGAGCAGTTCAACAATATCACTCAATAAAAAAACCAATGGACCATGATTGGAAGATACCAATGGAGGTATATCACACTCAGTTCAAACTCAATTTTAGAGTGAACCGATGAAAGAGGAAAAACAGGCTATTATTCTTTTTGCCCATTTAAAAGGACCATTTTTAATGACAGATGAGAGTCATAACAACTATCAAGAATTAGTAACTGTTTTATCAAACAGGTTTTGACACGGCACACCAGAAAGAAGTACCCAGAGAAAAGTTCATAGAAGAGAGTACAGCAGAAAGAAGAAACCATAGCCAAACTTCTCGAATGCTTGGAAAGTCTTGACCAATTATATTAACCGGACTCACCCCGCGAAGTGGGAGATTCATTGCCACGTGAGCAATTTATAGATGTCATAACAGACAATTATATAAAAATTAGGTTTAAACAATGTCGAAATAATGAGATCATTTTGCCCATAACTGAAAACTAAAATTTGTATATAATGAAACTCCTTGTAAAGGATATGAAAAACAAGGAACTGTTATAATTGTGGAAATCATGTCATTACAGCCGAGACTGAAAGAAAACACAACTACTTTAGGTCAAGGATTCAAAGCCTAGCCAGATAGTTTTGGTTTTCTTGTTGTTGTTGTTTTGTGAATTTCGCGCAAAGCCACACGAGGGTTATCTGCGCTAGCTGTCCCTAATTTAGCAGTATAAAACTAGAGGGAAGGCAGCTAGTCATCACCAATCACCGCCAACTCTTGGGCTACTCTTTTACCAACGAATAGTGGGATTGACCGTCATTTTATAACGCCCCCACGGCTGAAAGGGCTAGCATGTTTGGTATGATGGGTATTCGAACTCGCGACCCGCAGATTGCGAGTCGAGTGCCCTAACCACCTGGCCATGCTGGTCCAACTTAGCCAGATGGAAGGAATAACAAGGAGCTAACCAGGCATCAAGAATATGAGAATTAGCTCAATTTATGTGACGAGGCTCAGGTGG
>NW_013667082.1:167863-170082 GCF_000517525.1 Limulus polyphemus
CCGAACTTAGCCAGATGTAAGGAATAACAAGGAGCTAACCAGGCATCAGAATATGAGAATTAGCTCAATTTATGTGACGAGGCTCAGGTGGGAATATTCAATCTGACCCAAATGAGAGAAAAGCTCAATATTTGAAAAACGGCTGTCCATAAATCCACGAATTTGTTGATAGAAAACCTTGAAGTGTGATTTTTTGACACTGTTCCTAAAGCGAAAATGTGTTGACTCAATTTGATAATGAAAGGTGGAAACTTGCCTCTAGATGTGAAGAAAGAAGAGGGATTGATGGAAACAGCAACTGAACATAACGTTCCAGCAAGAGCAAAAGTTGAAAGTTAACCTTACCATACGAAACTATGACTAGGAAATCTTGTGCATATAGAAATTACTACACTAAAGACTGAATTTCAAGTGACAACAGGGAAGGTGGTCATTGTAATAATCAAAAGTGAAATATTCTTACCGGGGATTATTACGCATAAAGCTACATCTAGTGACTGAGACATAGTGGAACCAAGCATTCTGGCATGTCCTGAAGGATTGATAGTTGAAAGAGTTCTCATGGATTTGAAGTATAAAGCTGTTATATATTACATCACTCTGGAAAAACTTAAATCAGCTTGTGACAAAATGAAAAGTTTCTATGATACTAATGCTGATAAGACTGGACTTCATCGAGATGGCATGGTATGACTGAACAATTCTTATTACAAGATTTAATGAATTCCAATGTTAAGTAGCTGTTGGAATACACCATATACTGAAATTAAAATAATCAGTAATGTGGTTTACAAAATTTAGAAGGACAGACAGTCTAAGTCAAAGCTCATCCATTGTGATCATCTTTAAAAGTAGGTGAAAAATTGTTCCAAAAGGTAATATCAGAGAAGAACCTGCCATTAGAAAGCCAACCTGTTGATAAGCTCAGGCTCTTGTCGAGACCATTTCCAAAGGATAACCAAGAATAGAGCTTCCAGTGGATTCGCTCGACTATCAACTTAGTGAGAACTACTTCAGTGACAGGGGAGCAAATGATCACAAGGGACAAGAGTCCATTTCATATTATACCATAACCCTCGAAAAAGAAAAGTACCAAAAAGACCCGATGAATGGATAATTTAGTGTACTCTTTTATTTGTGTATTAAAATTGTTCAAGAGATTTCGTAATTCAGGAAAATGATAGTGTTGTAAGCTTTATTTTCAATGTTTTAATTTAGATTTTTGTGAAAGAAAGTCAGATTTATGTCCTGAAAAATTCTTATTGTAAATATTAGGTGGTCAAGAAATTAATATCGCGTTTTGGAACACTTTCATTAACCCCCTCCCCCAAAAAAACGTACATCCCATATAATAGTTAAGTGAACCACCTAAACGTCACATTAGTGTAGACTATATAATGTGTAAAGTTTAGTATGCCCTAATACCTTATAGTGATGGCACACGACGAGACATGCAAGAAGGGAAACAACGCCTCTGTAGCCACAAAGAATATCAAAGAAGTTATGTAAGTGTCTTGAACGTTCATAAGTGTCAACAATTATTCAGCAAATTTAATTCAAGTAACCTTAGCCTTAAAACTGTGCTGGCAGAGGCCGACGTGTTGTTGGAATTGATATCGATGCTCTGAAGACGCTTATTGAGTCTAAACCAAGGCAACAAACTCGTGAAATTGACCTGAAATTGCATGTATCTCATGAAACAATATGTAAACATCTAAGTAATATGGGAAAACTCCAAAAGAAGGTGTTTGTGTGCCTCACAAATTCTCCGATGATCATTGTTTCCAAAGTGTGAGCGTTGCTTCGCCTATTCTGGCACATAATGCGCGTGAACCATTTTTGGACAGAACTGTCACTGGTGACGAAAAATGGATTCTCTGTGCGAATATTAAACGCCAAAAACAATGGCTCAGTCCTAGACAAAAACTACTTCCGATCCCAAAACCTGGACTCCATCTGCAGAAAGTGATGGTTTGCATTTGGTGGGACATCAAAGGAGTACTCCTCAATCCACAGCAAACTGTCAATGCAGAGATTTATAGTCAGGAACTGGAACATTTAAATGAAGCTTTTCATCAGAAATGCCCCTCCTTCGTCAATCGGAAAGGTGTTTTTCTTCTCCACGACAATGCTCGTCCACATGTGGCACGTTTGACGCAACACAAGATTATGGAGTTGGGCTTGGAAGTTCTCCTCCAACCAACATATTCTCCAGATAT
>NW_013667082.1:170669-172504 GCF_000517525.1 Limulus polyphemus
CATTGACAACCTGATTGTGAGGTTAAACAGCATCATCGATAAGAATGGGGGCTATTTCATTTAATAAATGTTTTGTTTTTGATATATAAGTTGTTCGGGTTTTTTTCATCTCACAAAAGCGACATTAATTTATTGACGACCTAAAAGAAGGCAAGTATGGTATCAATACGATTAAAATGAAGGAGTAAATCAATGAGTAATGATTGAAAGTTAACAAGTAATTAATTACTTAGTATTCACTGAAAATTCAGTAAAATATTTAGTGAGTGATTCAGTTGAGTGTTTGCAGTAAGAGTCATTTCATCTATTAAGTTAATCGATTGATTAGCAAGGAAATTCTGTTAGTAGGTCTATTTGTAAGTTAGGATACCATTAATCTCGGAATTTCTAATCAAACGTTGTTTGTGAACTTGAGCCTACAACTTGTGTCTAAGTGAACGTAGCCTATAGCAAAACATCATATAAGAAATAAATTCGTTATCGTTATTTAGACTGACTTTAGCACTATTTTATACCAAATAATCCAAAAGAACTCGACCAGATATAGAATTCGTTACAAAAATAATAAATGTCACAAAGATGCTTTACCCTCAGATGAATGTTTGTTGTTAAGTGCAAAGCTATACTTACAGAGTAAGCCAGCGGTTCTCGAATTTTAATAACTCGAGGATTTAATTTTTTTTTAAGTTAAATGTTTTTTCATGGACCTTAAACTTATCGATGTTTTTTGTTTTGAAAAAGATCCCGGATTGATGAAAAGTTGTATTCTAATTAGATATAATATAAATTTCATTTCACGCAAAATGTTTTTTATTTTATTTTATAAATCGTATTTTTAGATATTTTTATGAAATTTAGAACATGACTCGGAGACCCTGATTTGAGAAACGCTGAAATAGGCGATCTGTGCTGTACACCCCTCAGAGATTGAACCCTGAGGTTTAAAGTCATAAGCCATTGTGGAAGGGAGGCACAAAGAAATTTTATCCTTATTAATCATTTACACCCAGTTCGCTTTAAATGATTTAGAATGTATCAGTCATTTCAGCTTGAACAGTGTGTAGCATTTTTCAAACACCTACGTATATTAGATTCATTTTTTGACGAAATTAATAATTTTTGATGACAAGAATTAAAATTCACATAGTTTCTAGTTCAGCTGTAAACAAGTTTAACTTTTCCGTTTAGTCGTGTGTAAACAATAAAGGAAAACTACAGAGCTACTAGGTTAATAAAAAAACAGTCTCTACATCTGCTGTAAACAAGTTTTAATGTTTCCAATCACTACCGCGTAAAGACTCAAGAGAAAGTTCCTTTAGATTAATGGACAAAAGTATCTCTATCTGCAGTAAACAAATTTTAAAGTTTACTGTCACAGTTGTATAAAAAGTTAAATGGAAGTTCCAGAGACACTAGGTTAATTGACAACAGTTTCTATGTCTCCCGTAATTATGTATCATAACTACAGTCATTGCCATGTAAAGTCCCAAGTATAAGCTCTAGAGCCACAAGTTTCATTAACAACAGTTTCTATAGTTGCTGTGAATACGTTTTAATATTTACAGTCAGTGCCGTATGAAGAAGCTGCATAGTCACGTGATTCATTGACAACACCCCGTACCTACTGGTTAACATTTACAATTCTTATAGTACATAATCAATATAAGTAGCACTTGTCTTATTAGTCGTTAAAGATTGAATTCTATTTATTGAACTAAAACCAATTCTACATCAACACAAAGATCCGATTTTGTTGACAATATATCTCAACGATAATTAAATATATTTATTATCTTCGGAGGTAAACGACTAACAGTTTAAAATATTTGTTAGAA
>NW_013667082.1:172514-183897 GCF_000517525.1 Limulus polyphemus
TCGGAGGAAACGACACAGTTTAAAATATTTGTTAGAATTCATACGTGATGAACACACCAGAACGTAGGCTACAACAGTATGTTAAAATAAAATGAAGTACTTTCCTTGTACTTTTATGTAAGCGTTACCTAGTATTTACTAAGAAGAGTACTGTAGGGTCATCTTTTCTGCCGTCATTGGCACAAACTATTATTATTTAAGGAAATCGTAGATTAAAAGTGCACTTGAAACTCATCTACACTATACAGAGGTATAATTGCGAATTATGTCATATTATTATAGTAAACTAATCTGTCCTAGGAGTTCGCGCTTCTTGAGCGTTACCTGGCCGTTTTGTGGTACATGGACCGTGACTACTTTCAGACGATAACGTTAGAGGATAGAGACCTTGGATAACCTTAGCATTCACGCTTCATTTATTACACAGTGACATGTCAGAACGACAACCATCAAAGTGAAACATTTTTATAAACCAAATTGCACATAATACTAAATAAAAGTATGAGAATATTCCTCTTCTCTTTAAGAGTGATCACGACCCTTTAACCAAAGGGAACTTACGCTGTAAGGGTGTACATATACACAACCCAAGACTCAGTTACTGTAATACCACAACATAGTACGTATCCAATTGACACCATGAACAAAACATTTAATAGAATACCATAATTGAGTGACATCATAAAATAATATGCACAATGAAACATAACAGTCAGGGTGACAAACATGAACAAGCTAACACAATTAGAACACAGTAATCACATGATATGATAATAAAACGTAACAAAGCACTCAGTATAATACAACAGTCAAGCAACATTACAATACAGCACACACAATGAAACACGTCATCCAGGATGACAAACATGAACATTAATACAATTACAGCACAATAGCCACATGACTACACAACAAAGCATTTCTTATAATAAAACTGTTGAGTGACATCAAAACACAGTAACAACAATAAAACACATCATTCAGAATGATAAAACGTAAACCTAAACACAGATCACACGGAAAATAATTGACTGTATCACGGGATAACGATGTTACACAGAAACCAAGAAAACATGATCAATTTAAAACAGAAGAAAACTAATTCTGTAAAAATATCTAAAATTCTATTAACTTTAGTCTTGAGTTCAATGTTAACAGGATAATTGTATTTATCTGACTGGCTAACATGTTTTAAACTTCACTTTCGAGATTTTTGACGAGAAAGGTCTTCAGCCAGCTGTTACAGCATATTTTAAATTATGTTAAGACCAAAGAAAAAATAATCTTGAAGTTCAGTTTTTAGGGTAGAGATGTTCTGATAATTTTTCTTTGTTGTTACTTCGTGTACACTAATTCAGTGCATCTTTATATACCTCAGCTTTTACGTATTTCTTTGACATTTGAATTAATATAATTAAGTAGGATGAAATAACAATAGGTTACTAATATAGCTACCGCCTTTAGAGCATTAATAACAGCAATGTATATAATCCTACTACATTACATTTACTAGCTTCATTACCGTTTAGCTATAGATGTTCCAAAATTATCTAACACTTCGTTGAAAATAGCTTTTAACAAGTTTCATGATAATTATTAGTAACAAATAAAACCATTTATACTGACATCAGGATAATATTATTAAAAAAACGTCTTTTCGGCTCTTTGGGAGCACAGTCTTAGGCCTAAAACTAGTAAAGGTTTTCAGCCAGTCGATTCATCTCTTGCTAGTTTTCTAATTGGTGTATAGTCTATATGTAGTACGAATAAACTGAGTATTTAAAATATATACCCCTTTCTTTCTTTCTAATACATGATATAGTAGCGTGACGATCAATAAAAACTACAATAAAAGAGAAATGAAAAAATTGAGACGCAAGTCATAACAGAAATAATTCAGTTGTTTTACTCCCCGTTTCCATATCAGAAACAAATAAACTGCTTTTATTCTTTTTTTAAATAATAATATTAAAAGCTACAAAAAATTTCAATGACGTAAGAGGTATAATAGAGTTTTAAAGGATTCGAGGATCTTTTAAAAAACCAGAAGGTATTGATATTCACGGCCACAGCAGTTGATGTCCCATGCCGTGTATATTAAGTTGTTTCCCAAATTTTCCACTGTAATACACTATTCCTTTTTTAAATAAGAATATAAAAATGTTCCTAAATATTCGTTTTCCGAAAAGCTGAAAGCGTCTTTGTCTGTTTATGTAATAATTATAATGTGTTAATAATATTCACAAGACACCCACGCATGTGAGCGCCAATATGGTACTATGTTTCCGTTTCGAATACAGTGAGGTCAAAAATAGACTGTCTCCGGTGTAATATCATAAATATGTTTCCAGTTCAAAATTGTATTTGTTTGTTTCTATGTATTAGACAAAAGGTTACAATGGGGGAGGGGAGAATTGTAAAAAAAAGGTGGCATGATTGGTAAAATAATAATAACGATTTTTTTTTTATTGAAACTGCTGGACGTAAATAAATTACATAATTTCTTAACCATACCATAAAAAAGTGCTAGCGTAAAAAAAGTAGTAGGTCAGTATAACTTCACACAAAGTTTGTTATTTTATTTCGCTTAACTTCATTACCAACTGGGTACTTGCATTATCTAAATGACCTGTTCTTATATAGCGTTTAATATTGATTTAAATGTTAAGCGGATTGGTACTCCAATTTACTGACTTAGCAGATATTACATCCACAATCCAGTTAACTTTAGTCCTTAGCTAGTTGTTACGTATGATTAACTGACTTATCAGATATTAAGTCAAGTTATCTTTAGTCCTAAGCTAGTTGTAACGTATAATTAACTGCTGTAGCAGGTCTTAAACCCAGTTAACTTCCATTCTGAGATAGTTTCTACCTACTATAACTGATATAACAGATCTTAAACCCAGTTAACTTCCATTCTGATATAGTTTCTACCTACTATAACTGATATAACAGATCTTAAACCCAGTCCTGAGCTAGTTGTCACTTACATTTAGCTGAGTTGGCTGGTCTTAAATCCACTTAACTTCAGTCCTGAGATAGTTGGTAGCTATAATAATTTAATTTAGCAGATCCTAAATCTAAAAAACGTCAGACTTACGATATTTGTTATCTATAATGAAGTGACTTAGCATAAGATAAATCCAAATAGCTTTAGTCGTGAGGTAATTAAATGATACCTATAGTGAACTTTGGAAGTCTTAAATCCAATTAAATTCAGTCTGGAGCTATAGTTGTTACCTATAGTGAATTTACTTAGCAGATGATGAATTTAAATTTGATGACGAGGAACCCACTTTTTATAAAATAAATATTTGGAGACGGCTTGAATGGGTAATGAAGAAAACTTTATTGTAAATGTAGAAAGTTTCGAGAATATTAGATAATTGTTGAATAATTTCTTTTAACAACTAAATATCTCCCAGGTATCACACAGCTTTCTACTGTATTGTAATTCCTCTTAACAGAGTGATTAACTTTAATTTATAAGGCTTTTTATTTCCTTGCCAAACCACGAGATTTCAACAACTATTCTTAGATAATTGTTGAAACGTTGTACGTTTTCTTCATTATCCATTCAAGCCGTCGTCAAACTTTTATTTACTTAGCAGGTGTTAAGCACATTTAACTTCAATGCTTAGTTAGTTGCCACCTATCATTAACTGACGTAGTAAATGTTAAATCAAATTAACTTCAGAGCTGAGCTTATTTTTACCTGCATACTGGTGATGTACGGTTCTAATTTAGAACAGTCATTCCCACACCAACTTCGTTTTAATAATATACACCGTGATTACAATTAAATTTACAATAATTACATATTCATACAATATATATATATATATTAAGTACAGTACTACATACCCAATTACATGTACACATATACTAATTTCTCCATCGTCCAATTAGTTCTTAGTTTTCGGTAAACGAAACTGATTGACATTAACGGAAGAATTTCTGGACTTTCATGAGTTCCTGGTTTTACCAAAACATTCACTCCATTCTGGCAATTGTGACGAATGGTATTGGTGAAGCACTTCAACTAGGTGGTCATAACCTCGCCAAGCATCTGAATTACCATAATTACTAACCTGAAGGCTGTCAGCTGAGAGATGTAGGTCGCTATCGCGCATCCTGGAGGCAGTATTATTAGAATACGCTGATCGACTGTCTAAAGAATCTTGTTCTATGAAATGCTGAGCCTTACTTCTGCCTTTAACTTGTTCTGTCCCAACAATGCCTTCTTTAAACCAAGACTTCTCACTTCTACTCTCATCCTGCTGGTTTTTGTTTTGTCTTCTTAGATTTTTTATTTTTGGCAAAACAATTTTTCTGGCCACTGGAAACTGAAAAGGAAGGTCATTATGTTTGCAAATCTGACCTCTAGCTGTAGTTTGTTTTTCTGTAGCACTGCTAGGAAACTGAACTCGGGGTTCAATACTTTCTATACATTGTAATCTGATGCTTCCAGTTTTATCCAAACCCGTTTCTTTTTCTTTGTCTTTCGATAACTTAAAAGTAGTATCTAGATGTTTGGTATTCTGTCTAGGATGATCAGCAGTCCTCACATCTGCATTGGTAAACTGAATGCCTGTTCCTAACCCAAAAGGTAATTTTCGGAGACCTCTGTTGAAGGGCCAGTGTTGATCACGTGAGAGATCATTATGTCTTGGCCCCAGTGACCAAGTCCTACTACTACAACTGCTACATGTACAGGCCAGACATGTGGTTGACTCACAAAAATCATCACATACACAGTTACTCATATTAGGATTTGTCCAAAATCGGTGCTGCCATCCAGTGACTTCCATTGGTGCATTCCTTACACTGTTAACAAAAAGAGAGTTTCTATAATCTCTCACCTTATGGCGTTTTAAAACAAGAACCACAGCAATGACACATAAAACAATCACTAAACCAAAACTACCACTCAAAATGTACACAAATGACATGCTTCCTCTCTTGGCATCGTTTCTATCAATGTCCTCAAGAGTAATTTTGTAATCCTCATCAGGTAGATCTGTAGTTATTTGAGAAGTTATTAAAATTTCACTTGTGAGTGAGCTATTCATATTAACTGGTTCATTCTCTGGATTAAAAGTATCTTTATGATCCTCATCTTCAGAAGTAACGATCAAATCCACTTTATTTTTCAAATGCTCAAAAGTAAGTGATGACTGGGGAGTTTTAGTTGTGAACTGCTGTGGGTCGATGTACTCAGTTTTCCAAGATTCACTGTCATCAGTATCTTCATTTGTTTTATAATCACGAAATAGGCTGCTGTTTCCAGCTTTGATAAACACGGATTCTTCAGGTCTGGTTCCAATTCTGATGTGAAAAGAGTCAACATTCGTATTTGTTTTGTTTAATAAAGTGTTCTTAAGTTTTGTTGTTCTATCACCATCTGTGGTTATTCTTGTGCCATATGGTATATCTTCTTGGGTATTGTGCATATGAGCTTTTTCTGTAAGGACAAATGGCAAATCCTCTTTTACTTGGATTTCGGGAATAAAGTCAGATTTTGGTAAAGATTTATTTGCTCTGTCCACATTTTGTGAGTTGTAATCTTCAAAATGAAGAGATGGTTCCTTAGTATCCCATTCCTCTATAAGTTCTTCATCATCCATACTATCAACTCCTAGAGATATATTGTCCAAACCCGATGACTGAAAGTCCTGAGAGTCTTGTTTTCGATATTCTGTACTTTCAGCTGGGTGAACTATTTCAGGTCTTAGAGATTCTATTGGATTAGTGCTTATTTTTTCTGACCATGACTTTTGTGAAACAAAAAAGTTGGAATTGTTATTAGATTTCTTTACAGAAGGTCGAAAATTGTGTGTATCAGCAAAATGGCCTCTACTATCATAGTAGCTATCGTTAAATAGGGGCCTGACTATTTCACTGACAGAATAGTAATTGTTGTGGAGTGTCTTTGTCCCGCTTGATGGTATTTCGATAGAGATAGATGAGTTGTGTTTTTTATGGAAGACAGATGCTTCAGTAGGAAAATCAACATATTTCGTTCTTCCTCGAGGAAGTATGCTTTCGTCAGGATCTGATAAATGTGGATCACGGTGTTTGTAATTATTATTTCCCTTCAAGTGAAAATACGTATGAGCTTCATCTTTTCCACCAACAAATGTATGAGTTAGTCTCCGATTTACATCTGAAGCAGTATTTGATGGATCAGTGTTTCTACTGAAAGATTTCCATGTTTCACTAATGGATGGTTTTTCTTCTTGTTTGATGGAAGTTTCTGAATCATATGATTCTGGATAATAATCTGTAGACCCGTCTGTATAGTAATTAAAAGATGGTCGTGTTTCCCATGTTTTGACGATGGATGGGGGTTCTTGTCTAAAGAAAGTTTCTGGGTCATCTGTTACAAGATAGGAGTCTGTATGACCCTCCGTGTAGTCATTAGAAGGTGATTGTGTTTCCCACGTTTTAAACATGGGTATACGTTCCTCTTTTTTAAAGAAAATATTTGGTTCCTCTGGTTGTGGATAAAACTTTGTAAATCCTTCTGTATAGCCATTAGAAATTGGCTGAGTTTCCCACGTTTTGTTGAAGGGTGGACGTTCTGTTTGAATAAAGAAAGTTTCTGGGTGATCTGGTACTAGATAAGAACCTGTAGGTTCTTCTGTATAGTCAGTAGAAGACGGTGGCATTTCCCATGTTTCCTCAATGATTTTTCGATCCTCTTCTTTAAAGAACTTTTCTGGTTGTTTCAGCAATGGGTTAAATTTTGTAGATTTTTCTGCGTTACTGTTAAAAGTTGGTTGAAATCTTATTCTAACGAATTGTGTTATATCTTTAGGGGGCTTCTGAAAGTTTTGATTGCTTGGATATTCAGGTGTTAGATATTCCATATTGTCTTCACCATCCGGGGTTTTAAACTGAAATTCGTGTTCATGGTTAAGCGTTGTGGGTTTAAACAAAGGCTTGATATATCCAGGACTGTCATTAACTGAGCTTCTTATGCTGGGGCTTCTGGTGCTTGGTGATAAAGTAGTATATGTTGTTTCAAAGCTGGGAGGTGATGCGGACGAAAATTGTTCTTTTGTTTTTGGTTCTGTAGGATAAAATCTCATGCCTGCACCAACAATTACTTCATACATAGGAGGAGCTGTAATAATTTCAGGAGGAACTTCTCCTTTCTTTTGGGCGAAAGATTCAGAGAGTGTTGTTACAACAGGCCGCCAGTGACTTCTATAGGACTGTATCTTTGTTGATTCAGTATCTTCTAACTGCAGTTCATGTGATTCTGTTGTCTGACTGAGCAAGGGAGTTTCAAATAATATCATTTTAGAGTGGTATTTCTCCATGGACTGTGTGGCATGTTGCTGTTCCTCTCTACTTATAAATAGTTGGGATTGAGATGCACTTGCAATGAGGCCATCCATACTGTCATTCAAAAGGGCTGGCATAAGATGAGTTTTCTTTTGATTGTTTTGTAGATCATCATCACTATTCTTCTCCAGAATAGCTATA
This sequence comes from Limulus polyphemus, assembly GCF_000517525.1. Classification (NCBI taxonomy): domain Eukaryota; kingdom Metazoa; phylum Arthropoda; class Merostomata; order Xiphosura; family Limulidae; genus Limulus; species Limulus polyphemus. The sequence goes on from NW_013667082.1 coordinate 180,012, forward strand.
TTGGACAAAACATCAGACTTATTATGAAAAGTTCTCGAACTCCTTGTAGTGTTGCTAAAAGGAGGACTTAAAGGCATCGGTTTCAAAACGATACCCTTATTTATGAGAGTATTTTGTGCCGAAGACGGTTTCGAAGTGTGAGACATTGGTGTGTTAACATAATCTTCAGAAACATTATGAAAAAACGAATAAGAAACTGTGGGCAATATATTAACACTATTACTTACAGAAGCAGAGAAATCTTTTTGTGCAATATCTTGTTCTAGATCAAAAATCGCTTGAGTTGAATTAGCAGTGGAAGAGATCTTGAAATGTTTTCTTTGGTCGTTGGAAGAAGGGTCATTTACAATAGAATGATTCATATAATAAGTTTTCTCTTTCTTATATACAATAGGACTAGCTTTGATAGTAGTTGAAGACTCAAAAGATCCCTGGAGACTGGAATTCATAGAAGATGAAGTTTCATTTGAGCCATGTGATAAAACTGTAAAATTTGTAACGGAAAAATCATTTGACTTTTCAACATCACCAAATATCGAGGCTTGAGATAATGAATTTGAGGCTTTCCTATCGTTAGAGAAACAGTTCTGACCAAACACTGCTTCCGTTCTTCCATTGTCAGGAAGTAACATTTTCTTGTCTTCTGATGTTACTGTGATCAGTTGCTCCGGAAAATCTGGAACTACAGCAACAAGTCTGTCTTCATTTTCTTTGCCTACATTAAAACCAAGAGTAAATCTCTGAAAACTAGGTTGATCGTCTCTCATTCTCCTTTTCTTACTAATGCTTCGAAGACCAGATTGAAACGGAACAAAATGTTCAGAAAATATTCTCCTTGGATCCGGGTTATTTCCAGTCGTGTAGGATTTTGACAACTGGGTGGTGTTTGACGGGAGAGTAATACGGTTTTCCAGTCTGTTGGCGGAAGGCGTTGTGAGGCTATCTTCAGTATTCCATGGATATTGTCTTCGGGTATTTTCTCTATAATAATATTCCGTCTGATTTTTACTGAGCTTGCCTCTGTCTATTGGAAATAATTCACCTTTTTCAAATTGTAAAAGCACAATAAAAAAAACTAGTCAGCAATACACACTCACTTAGGTTTCTCATCGATATTACAATAGTAACCTATGTCAGAAATATAACAACTTCTGCTTGTAATATTAACTCAACACATGGTTCTGTCTTATAGACTATGTGCATAGCTCTCTCTTCTTTTGTAGATGCGTGTAGTCGGTTGACGTTGCACGAGAACAAAGATTGTTTGTGATTAAACTACTGAAGTTTGTCTTGGTATTCATCGCATGGATAAACACGTCACAGGTGGAAGACGTTGGAGGGCAGCCAGGAAGTAACATGGCGGCGTTTCTATCTCAGTAGAGCAGAACAGAAAAACAAAACAAAAAACTCGCTAATTAACACGCTACCAGACTTTCTCACATCATATCACTAGCTGCATTTTGTATAATTACTGCTGCTGTACAAAATACTCGCTTACATGTCGTTTGTCTGAGATGTTCATAGTTTTATCTAAACAGTGCGTGGTATTGTAAATTGAAAATAATTATTCTAAAATATAGTTTTATTTGTTTGTTTGTTTCAGTAAACAGTAGTGTTTGCACAAGGTGAACACGTTTAGTTTTTTTAATACGCAATAAGCTTTTATGAAGTTGAACTTGACTTGATGTCGTATAATTTATATAAAACCAAGGTTTTCAGGTGATAAACTGCTCAAATTTAGGTGAAAATTGATTCTAGAAAATATTTTATTTATAAAAATGTGTCTGGTTCAATGACGACTATTTTAATTCATTTGCTAAGCGATTTAATTTATTCACTGAAAATAATACCAAATGTTTAAAAAAGGCGACAAGACGATGTACACAAGGTCTGTAACTTTGTTTCCTTGGAGTGCTAGTGAGTGATATGAAATCGAATGCTGCACAGCTACTTCTTGTAAAGTATTATCATTATTACAAAAGTGAGAGCAGGTTAATTCACAAAATATTTCTCAAATGTATCCTTAACACCCCTTTCACCTGTCTGTAGTTACGTAATAAAGTTTAGCATTTCCGTAGCTTTTCATGTCAAATTTCATAAGTCTTTCAAAACTTTGGTAAAATTTAGATCGCAACAAACTAACGGTTGATTATTCAAAAATGTCATGCATGAGGCGAAATGTTGATACAATTTTAAAAACAAATGTGGTTATGATTGATGTCCAGATGTTTGTTTGTTTAACTTTAAGCTCAAAGCTACACAAAAGTTATCTGAGTTTTATCCATAACATATATGTAACCCCAACTTTTAGCTGAGTTACCAGGGGACATAGATTAGAGGAAAGCTGTCGTTTTAACATTCTATCAGTTTTTTGTAAAACCACTACAACAGAAGACAAATTATTAAAGCTGTTAAGTATAAGTCAGACATACAGACATAAAGTGAAAATAGCCAAAACGAAATCAGGTTTATAATTATATCTTGTATATAGTACAGTAGAAATCTCATTTTGTTGTTACGAATTTATAAAATTAAAATGTAGATTTTTTGTTTTTGTATTCTAAGTCAAACTACGGTTGTTTCTTTCTTTTATGAATATCTTATGCCACTTAAAGTTAAAAGTAGTTTGTTAACTGTCTGTCAAAAACAGAAACAGAGAGCCTATTGTTGTGTCACTATACTCAGTCAGGCGAAGCCGATAATTTTAACAACTTACCATATGTGAGTTTACCAAAACATTTCTTGTTATTTTTGCATTTTCTTTTTCAGATGTCCATAATATGCCACTTAGATTTACTATATAATCTTGTTACACAAGTTACCTGGATATCTGCTCAGACATGAAACTAATCTAAATCACTGAACATGGTTGAGTGATTAAACTTTAAGTATTTATGATTACTGATTCGTGTATATATATTGCAGTCACGAGTACTACTGGAAAATTCTGTTCGTTTGTTGAAACATAGTTATCATATTCGCTAACGGCAAATAACACCACAGAAAAAATTATCTATTCGTGGTATTTTTATCTGGTCTACAATATGTTTGAGACGTCACTTTAGTGTCACGGAAAATAAATGAGCGTTGTAACTCTTTGAGCTAAAATAATAATTCCTGTATCTTTTTTAAGTAACATGTTCCTTGTGGACACATGGTCACAGTTGAAAGCCAGTATTGCCTGTACCCGTTCAAAAATACAGGAAGAACATAGTCGCCCTAAAGTAATTAATTAAGGAATACTCTGTTATTGGAGGTCTTTTTATAGTCACCGATAAAACAAATTTCGTAAGCAAAATTAGACTCAGAAATTAATGGGTAAGTATTAAGTGTATATTCATATTTTTTGTTTGTTTGTTATTTATCACGAAGCTACACAATGGGCCATCTGTGCTGTGCCTACCACGGGTATCGAAACCTGGTTTGTAGCGTTGTAAGTCTGCAGACTTACCGTTGTACTACTGGGGAGGAGTATTATTTATTATAATTCTGTATTTACAGTGTGTATCCTCTCGAAATTTGGCAAGCTTTGAGTAAATATTAAAATAATACGCATTTTGTAGACAAAAAATCAGACTTTTTAATAAAGTATTTCAACTAAAGATTCGTCTGTACATTTCTGAAGCCTATACTGAAGTAATCTGAGTGAAAAGTGATTTTCATGCTAAAGACAAATATACATATTTTCACCTTACAGCTTTCATATATATAAATATTTAACTTATAGAACCTCCTTAATGAACTTCAAACGTTTTTTCACTAAAGTTTTATTTTATTCACACCTGGTTTCATTTAGTTGTATTGCTTTACAGCTGTACTTAGATCATGTCATAGTATTGTTACGGCCCGGCATGGCCAGGTGGTTAAGGCACTCGACTCGCAATCT
>NW_013667082.1:184760-185611 GCF_000517525.1 Limulus polyphemus
TCCCTGCCAAACATCCACTTCTCTGGAGTGTATCCAGTGGCTTCATGCTCTGCTGTCCTATAGGCCAGCAACAGTGGAGGGAGTAAGACATCCCAGTAATCTTGGTGGCTATTATAAAACTTTGCCAGTACCTGTCCTAGTGTCTAATTGTACTTTTCTACCATCCCATTGGACTGTGGGTGAAGTGGCATTGTCCTGGTCTTTCGGATGCCAAACAACTTGCAGCATTCTTGGAACACAGCTGAATCGAAGTTACGGCCTTCATCTGAATGCAGTTTGTATGACATACCAAATTTGAGGAAGAAATCACTAATAGCCGAAGCTACAGTTGTAGCTTCTTGATTTGGTATTGCATATGCCTCAGGCCACTTGGTGAAATAGTCCATCACCACACAAATGTACTTGTCTCCAGCACGAGTTTGGGGCAGAGGAACAGCAATGTCAATGGCTACTCTTTCCATTGGTGCGCCAACTTGATATAGCTTCATTGGAGCATATCCCTTATATCTGGGTCCCTTTTTAGCACAACATGTACTGCATGTTCTGAACCATTCATCCACATCTTGCCTCATACCTATCCAGTAAAATCTTCGTCGTAGGTTACTTAATGTCTTGTTAACTCTGAGATGTCCTCCTGTTAAAGTATCGTGGGATTGACGCAGCACAACTTCCCGTAACTTTCTCGGTATAACCGTTTGCTAGGTCGTCACTTTCCCATCTGCAGTTTCCCATCTCCGGAGAAGAATACCATCTTCAAGCTTCAACTGGTCCCATTGTGCCCAATAGTTCTTTGTCACAGGGCTTAGACTAGACACCTTCTCCCAAGCAGGGCACAAACCCCTTGCTTTTAG
>NW_013667082.1:186611-188171 GCF_000517525.1 Limulus polyphemus
TATGAGTCTTTTTTGGTTATACTGTTAAGAGCCCCGAAGTCCACACAGCAACGTTGGGTCCCATCTTTCTTCTGGACTAACACGACGGGAGCTGACTAGGGACTATCTAATTTCTCGACTATCCCTTCCTTAATTATGCCATCCATGGCCTTCTCCATGTCTTGTCGCTTTGCTGGAGCTATTCTCCTCGAAGGGATCTTTATTGGACGGTGATTGCCTGTGTTTATTCTGTGATCCACAAGGTCTGTGCAGCCGAGGTCATGATCTTTCGAAAATACGTCTGCATAATTCGCCAAAAGTTCTCTAACCTGAAGATCCTGTGATGATGACAAATGGACTATGCTCTTCTTATAGAGGTCATTTAAATGTTCTAGAAGTGTGTGCCCTTTCTTTACAGTTGTATTTCTTGCTTTAACATTGACTGGCTCTACCTCCTGGCACACACCCAACAATGCCCCTTCCTTAAGTGTCTGCTCACATTTAGAGAAATTGACCACTGTTATAGGTACTACTTGATGATCTGCCTCAAGTGACCTTCCAATCTTCAAATCCGCTGGCCTGGATGGGTCTTCCACAGCTTCCACAAGCATTGGGCTTCCATGGGGATGTTCTTTTATCCTACCCCAAATTATCTTCTCTGACATTATTTTGTAGTTGATTTAAGTACTGTGACATGCAGATCAATGCATGCAGGAACACTTACTGGAGTCTGGCCTTTGTTGTTTCCAAACGTCATTTTATCAAGGTTAACTACACACTTCCTCGGTAGTAAATAGTCCAATCCTAATATGCACTGGTCTTCAATGTCAGCCAAGTATACTTTCTGTCTTTTCTTCATGCTCATGAGCTGAATAGTTACCCACACTGGTCCCCACAACCTTGCATAATGTCCTGTCACACCACAGAGCTGAGATGCAGAATCTATGACAAAATTGCACCTTTGGCCATCCAGCTTTCCTGTCACTTAGACACTATGGGTGCTTGCCATTTTACACTTAGCTGTTGGGACTTTCACGATGGAGGTTGGTGGGCGTCCCTCAGCACCAACCACTACTGGTCTCCTTGAGGCCGACTTGTTGGTAATATTCTTCCTACACTGGCTCCTCAAATGTCCGTGCTTTCCACAGTTCCAACAACCTTTCTGGATACCAGCCTTTCCTGCTGTGGCACCTCCCCTGTGTTGAAGTTTCCAGCGTTGAGCTCTCTTGTGCCCAGGTTTGTTACAGTGCCAGCAAAGTCCCTCAAACTTCTCTGAAAGCTGACCTTTTCTGGCCTTGAATACAGATGACTGTACCAACCTCGGTACCTCTGTGCTGGACTTAACGTAGGATTCAAATTCAAGAGCTCTGGCCATTGCATCCTGCATGGTAGAGGGGTGTGCTTACTCCACTTGTATCTTAAGTTGTGGACTGTCCAAGGCATCTACAAACTGATCCCTCAGCAACAACTTGAGGAGATAGGGTGGTGCAGTTGGGTAGGCCTTGTGTGCCATGCTTTCCAAGTCTTGTGCCACCTCTTGCAGGTTCTCCCCTTTAGCACGGCTTCTCGTCCTGAACCTGG
>NW_013667082.1:189096-196257 GCF_000517525.1 Limulus polyphemus
AACAATATTCTGAAATTTTTAGAAGTCAGCTTTTATAAAATTTTAAATTAGTGTTTTATTTACTCCATGTTTCAATAAAAATGCCAAAAATAATAATGCACAACTCAGCTTTTAATCATATCCTCCTTCATGCTGTGTGGTGAAGAGAGAGAAATTTAGTGAAATTAAAGCCTTTTAAATGAAGAGCCTGAGTGATATCACTTTTGTAAATTTTAGATCACTTTCATTATCATGATCTCTTATCTCAAGTATTATATTCATAATCTTCATTTAACCATGATTTGGTAATACCAATGATATCTAATTACTAAAGCTCTATAATCTAATGGTCATTGGAGCCTCTAATTTCAACAACTTATTACAAACTTATCATATTAATATAAAAAACAAGGCTTAACTTTAATAATCCTATTAATATCAATAACCAATACATCAATATGTTTTCATTGTGCCTTTCATAAATTACTCAACTGTAAGTCTGAAGGCTAACAACACTAAAAACTGGGTTTTGATACCTGTGGTTGACACAGCACAGATAGCCAATTGTGTAGCTTTGTGCTTAACAACAAACAAAAAATACATAAACACAGAACTTCAAAGTTATTGCTAAGAAACTTTACCAGTCTGACAAAGTTTGTGAGGTAGCAGTTTCAGTTTTATTTCTAGTTATGGTTTTGTTCATCATTTATTTATTTTTATCTCTCTGTTGTTTAGTTCAGCTATATATATTCAGCTTGCTTGCCACCTCTTGTATAGCCCCCAGTGACACATCGGTATGTATGCCGACTTACTACACTAGAAACTGGGTTTCGATACCCGTGGTGGGCAGAGCACAGATAGCCCATTGTGTAGCTTTGTGCTTAACTTCAAACAAATAAACAAACCTCTTGTATAATAAATATTAAAAAACTTATTTTCATATTAAACAATCTACACAAGGTTCCCCTAGTGGTGATGTATGATACTAGATTTAAGTAAAATATGATGTTTAGTTAGGTGTGATGTGTGATATACAATCTCATGGTCTGGCAAGGAAATAACAGTATCTGTCCTGAAGTTAAAGTATATTTGTAAGAGCAGATAGACTGTGTTACATAACATATATTTGTTAATTATTAAAACTGATAAAGTTTATTATAGATACTTTATTATTACTTGTAATTTGATGCCAATTTTAAGATATGTTTAGTATTGCTGGTTCTTTTATTCCTAGTTATTATACTTTGTGATTAGATAATAACAAAATTTCTCTTTTTTTTTCATTACATATTTCTGTGTTTTGAGTTTAAGATATTTAGTTATAAAAAAAGTCCTGTCCAGGCATTAGTTCACTAATCATTAATTTCTGAAACTTGTACAACTTGTATGTTAATTGATAACTTTGAAATTTTTTATCTTACTGTAGTAGTAACATGGTTGTTTGATATTTTACATTGACACCTAAACAGGTAGAGGTATTTTGAGTTATTGCTGAATCTAGTGTTCCAGATTTAAAGTGTGATGCACACAACTATTGTTGTGAAAAGTGAATGTCTCAGGATAAATGTTACGTTTTGCTGAATTTGGTTTTGAAGTGTGATGAACATATCTCATCAGAAGTGGATATGTATAATAATAACACAGAAACAAAGACTAAGGTTTTCTAAATCTTTATTGGAAGGCTGTTTTTTTTTATAGTTATGTTTAATTTTGCTGATATAATTAACAGAATAAATATATTTTTGACATTCAACCATATATGAAATTGTGAGAAGAAAACTAATAAATGAAAAGACAAATTGTTTGTGGAGAAAAGAAGTGTTATTAGCTCTTGCACTATTGAAAATTTAGTCAGCAGATACGCTTTTTTTTCTCTAAGAAAAACATACCTCTCTGCGCAATGAATAACTATTATCTTGCAAACTTCTGTGAAGATTTTTGCACAAAGCTTTGACTTTGTTAACCTATATTGCACCAGCCTAGGAGGGTAACACTTTATCTGTACACAGTGATCCCAACGAACACTAGCATTTTAACAAAGGCTCATTCTTTTTTCTGCTCTTATTGTCTTCTGATGTGCTTTTCTTAGGAATTCTCAGAAGTTTTATAAGAGCTCTGGTATGCAGTATGTGGACCACCCCCGACATATTAGTGTCATGTTACTTAGCCCTCAGAGCAATTTCACTTACCCTAGATTTTGTCTCTCTACAGCCACCATACACCACTCTTTATGGTGACTCTCTGAAAACAAGTTGTTTTTTTGTTTTTTATAGGTCTCACAACCACCTTATTTAATGTGTATATATTATGGAGGAGTATGTAAAGTGTTAAGCCCATCTGCCCCTGTTCTGTGCCCACTGTTGAGATGAGGTGTTACACAAAACTGCTTCTGTACTGTTATATATATTTTGTATTCCAGGCAGTACTTCACAAGAAAAACCCTCGCACTTGGCTACCACCTGCTGTTCTTAGTTGCAATAATCCATTGCACAGTCTGTCATTGTATGACCTTATACAGATGTGATATTTCCCATTCAGTTCAAGCAACTCTGGCATTCCTTCCCATGCTGATTTCTCCTTTCTGTTTTCTTCTAGTGGAGAAAGGGGAAATCTTTGCTCCTCCAGTTCCAAGCCATTGGGGAGGTAAAATATGGAGAATTCCCCACTGGAGTGGGACTGAGTGGCACTCCTCGATGGGAAGTAGTGGTAGGTTTTTACCTGCAAGTGTAGTACAGATCACCCTACTACATTATGAACCAAGCCATTTCTGTTGGTTAGTCCAACTGGATAGATCTTGTGTTGTCCTTGGGAACAAGTTTTGGGATGTTTCTTCCTGCATCTGATTATTCTAGTAGGCATCTCACATAAGCGTTTCTCCAGTAGGGAGTGGCCTGACTTGTTACCCTAGACACATTATACACTCATGCTTAGTTGACTGCCTATAAGATAATGGTTGGTTGAACAAGCTTGCATTCTGCCTACTGATGCAACAGTTTTAGCATCAAGCAAAAGGTCTTTTTGACATCTTTTGCTCTACCACCTCTCTTAGGCAAATCGTATTCCCTGCTTGAAATGGATGCAGTCTCGCACTGAGTGATGTCTCATTAGGCTACCCTCCTATCATAGGTGACACGCTCTATGGGTTTTCTCTTTCTGATGCTACATTTTCAAGAACTCACCTTTGTAATTCTTTGATTGCACCTGCTCCTTCACCGTCTTCAATGTGGGATAGTAGCTAGTTTTTGTACAGAGGTGAGTAGCATTTCTGAAAATGTATTTCAGATGGATACCTCTATGCACAACCTCCCACCTTCATCAAGAATGTGCCTTTGTTCAAATGCTAATTCTCATAGGGATTACTGTACATGGAAGATGTGTCACCCTTCTGTTGGTGGAGGATAGTTTAATGATGATTTCCTCATGAGCTGACACAATACACGTAATAACGTGCAGGGGTTAGGGCTTCATTCAAGGCATGTGCAAAAATCTTTGCAGTAATATGCAATATAGTAGCTGTTCGTTCTGCAGAGAAGCAAGTATCCACCTGAAATCAGAGGCATCGAGAGCCAGCCCAGGCCTCGGGGTCAGTAATATCATTGGGCCCCCCTTTCATTTTATTTATTAACTTTTGCTGATTTTTCATAAAAGAAATTTAGGTGAGAAATATCTTCATGAATTCATGAAGAAACAGTAGGCATTTTAGCTCATTAAGTAGCGTGCATTTCTAGTGAGCTTCAGAATATCCTATTGCTAGGCCCCTCAACAGACCCTGGAGCAGCTGCCCCCTTGCCCCCACCTCTCATCAGTCTGCCAGAAATACATTTTTAGGTAAGAGAAATGTTAAATTTTATCTTATGTTGCTTATGAATTTATGTTCCATAATGTTCGTGTTAAATTTTGAAAAATACCCAATTTCCATTTTCATCTTATATGGTACATGAATATTTGCTTTAGAGTTTCAAGAAACACCTAAAGTCAGTATGTTCATTTGACATATGAACTTCTATGTCATTGTGTTTCCTTTGAAAAGATACATTAACACTTGTATATCCTCATTCAATGAGCACAAAATTGTTTCATCTGCTTACACCGTAGTTATTGTTGATGCTGATCATACTATTAGTACTGTATGGGTTGCGAATAGTTCAGGAAATTGTTTCAGAAATGATTATTTACTGAAAGATGAAAATTATTTAGAAATTCAGAGTACTACACACATAAAGAGATCTTATAATAATATTTTCTTGGCTTTTAGAAACTGGAAGACATTAACCTGAAGCTTTGAAAATGACATCCACAATCTCAGATATTGACCTTAAAAGAAAAGCATCTGATGTAGAACTTCTTGAAGTTGATAGTGAACCTCAAAAAAAACTATATCAAAGCCCTGCTGATGTTAAATGTAGGCAAGGCTTGTAAGTTCTGTGATTTTTTCTTTTAGTATGAAGTAATTGTTTTCTGAGTCTGTAGCTTGTAGTGCTAACTGAATAATATCGTCATTTGAAAACGAAGGAAAGAAAAACTATCAGTTACTCTAGATAAATTGGAATTTATTTTTATTTTGCCATTATAACTTCTTCATGGTACACATGAAAATTATCAAGAAGATATGTCAGTTTATAAGTTCAGGTTTTTTCTCAGGACATTAGAAGTATTTTGCTCAGAAAGATATTTAAAATATTATAATTGCATAATAATTGTTCTCAAAGTATTTTTACTCTTATAATAGTGACTATACAATGTTATAAATGTTTTTTACTATAATACACAAATCAAAATTTTAATTATTTATTTAGTTATAATTTAGAATTTAAATATGAAGAACCATCATTACAATGGAGATATTGACTATTCATAAGTTAAATTAATCTAACTGGATTGACAAGATATCAAACACATTTAGACAGATATCTAAGAAAACCATAAGGAATTTTTATTTCATGCTAATGTTTTCTCGATTAGAAAAGCTTCGTTACATTTGTAGTCTAAAAAATTGTTTGCAGTTAAAGAATGCTCAGTATCAGAAATACCATCTTCAGTTAAATAATAACATAACATAATGTTTAGGGATAACAAGGGACCTATTGGTCTATCTCAGCTGTCCCATCCTCTAAACTAAACTATCAAATAAATAAATTAAGAAGAATAAATAAAATATAAATCTTAAAGCCAGCCCTTATCCTTCATATAGTTATCAAGCTTTCTCTTAAACTCACTTAAATTTACTGCCTCCACAACATCCAAAGGTAACCCATTCCAGAGGCCAACTGTTCTGTTAAAAAAATAAAACTGTCTTAGCTGAAGATGACTCCTACCTTGCGAAGATTTATATTTGTGTCCCATAATCCGAATATTCTCGCTATTAAGAAAGAAAAAAAATGATGCGTTAACATTATCAGTTCCCTTTACAATTTTAAGTACCTCAGTCATGTCCTCTCTAACTCTTCTTTTTTTCAAGATAAAACAATTCCAGAGATCTTAATCTCTCCTCGTACTATAACCACTCCATCCCCAGCACCATTCTAGTGATCTTTCTTTGAACTCTTTCCAACAATTCAATGTCCTTCCTAAGGTAAGGAGCCCAAGACTGAACACAATACTCTAAATTTGGCCTAACCAGTGACCTATACAATGAAATTATAACCTCTTTAGACTTGTATTCAATATTTCTGTAGATACAACCTAAAATCCTATTTGCCTTATCACTAGCAACAGCACACTGCTTGGATGGTTTAAGAGACTGATCAACCAAAACACCAAGATCCCTTTCTTTCATGACACTGTTATGGTTATTCCCATCCGGATTATACTTATAATTTAAATAATGATAACACACATGAATTATCTTGCATTTATTATAATTAAAACCCATCTGCCATTTATCTGCTCAACTCACTAAATGATCTAAATCATTTTGTAAAGCAGCAACATCTTTTTCACAGTTAGCGACAGCCAATGCCTTAATATCATCAGCAAATTTAAGTAATTTATTAATCATTCCTTCATCTATGTCATTGATGTTAATAAAAAAGAGCAAAGATTCTAAGACTGAGCCCACTTGTAACATTAATCCAGTTTGACTGAACCCTATTTATAACAACCCTCTGCTTTCTACCATCCAGCCACTTTTCTATCCAATTAGCTAACTTGTCCCCCACACCTGAAGTGATCATTTTGTTTACAAGCCTTTTATGTGGCACCTTGTCAAATGTTTTCTGAAAATCTAGATATACCAAATCTACACCTTTACCTTCATCTACATAAGCAGCAACCTTTTCAAAGAATGTCAAAAGCTTTGTAAGGCAAGATTTTTCCCTTAGTGAAACCATGTTAACTATCCAATAAAATTATAAACTTTGTTAATTGACTTTGCAAAGCATCTTTTATGAGACTTTCCAAAACATTTCCCACAGCTGATGTAAAACTAATGGGTCTATAATTACTGGGACAATTTTTATTACCTCCCTTGAAAAGAGGAGTGATATTAGCTAACTTTCAATCATTTGGTACTTACCCACTATTCAAGGACTTGCAAAAAATAGTAGCAAGTGGCTCACATATACAATCCTTAATCTCCTTCAAACCCTTGGGGAAATATTATCTCACTCAGGAGACTTATCATTTTTTAAAATTCCCAACTGTTTCTTAACAAGCTCAGAATTAATGCAGTCATATTATCCAACCTTGTTTCCATCTATCAACTGTTCAAGATGTGGAATACTGCTTAAATCTTCATTAGTAAAAACTGAAGAAAAAGCAGAATTTAATAACCCAGCCATCTCATAATCATCAGATGAAAGCCTTCCTTTATCATCCCTGAAGGGTCCTACCCAATTAAATCATTTTGTTTATCCTTAATGTACATAAAGAAATCTTTACTTTTAATTTTTACATTTTCAGCCAACCTTTTTTCATACATCCTTTTTGAAGTCTTAATTTCTTGTTTGACCAACTTTCTTGATCTTCTAAATCTTTTGTCATACCATTCAATTTAAATTTATTAAATTTGTGATGATTTTCTTTAATTTTATCTCTTATACCCTTTTTGAGCCCACCTGGTTTTTCCTTGCGCTACCCTTTTCTTTCTTTGAGGAATATGTTTACCTTTAATATTTAAAATTTTATAATTAAAAATTTTTCAAATTTGATCAGTCTCCAAATAATTCAGTCTTCCCAATTCAC
>NW_013667082.1:196278-197975 GCF_000517525.1 Limulus polyphemus
ATTTTGTTTATCCTTAATGTACATAAAGAAATCTTTACTTTTAATTTTTACATTTTCAGCCAACCTTTTTCCATACATTCTTTTTGAAGTCTTAATTTCTTGTTTGACCAACTTTCTTGATCTTCTGTAATCTTCTAAATCTTTTGTCATACCATTCAATTTAAATTTATTAAATTTGTGATGATTTACTTTAATTTTATCTCTTATACCCTTTTTGAGCCCACCTGGTTTTCCTTGCGCTACCCTTTTCTTTCTTTTAGGAATATGTTTACCTTGAATATTTAAAATTTTATAATTAAAATTTTTCAAATTTGATCAGTCTCCAAATAATTCAGCTTCCCAATTCACAAGAGGTAATTCTTGTTGCATCCTTTCAAAATTTGGTTCTTTGAAACTTGTAACCAAAATATCATTATTTCTGATTTCCATATGCAGCAAAACATCAAACCAAATAGAACAATGATCACTTGCACCCAGATGTTCCCCAATTTCCACCCTCTCAAAAATTTCTATATTAGAAGTTAACAATAAATCTAAAATAGTACTGCTTCTTGTAGGTTGACCAATTGGTGAAGAAAACTATTTTGAACAGTTTCCAAAAACCATTCTCCCTCATAGTTTGACTCTAGCATTTCTCAATCTATATGCCTGAAATTAAAATCACCCATAATTATGACCTCATTAACAACTAAAATCTTAATCTTACTGTAAAGTTTCTAATTTCATCAGTATCACCTGGTGGTCTGTAACAAATTCCCACTAAAAGCCTTTTCCCTTTATATCTGATAATAGAAACCCAAATGGATTCAATCACCTTGCTGTTATCTTTGATATCCTCAACTTCAACAGGATGTAACTCACATTTTACATATAAAGCCACTCCTCCCCTCTCTTTAGTACTCTATCCTATTAAATAGCCTGTAACCCTGTATTTCAAAGAAATTCCTGCCATCAGAATCATCTACATTTAACCATTTTTCAGTAATTATCATTATATCAAAATCCTCCATTCCTACAAATTCCCTAAATTCATCTATTTTATTTCTTATATTTCTGGTATTACAATAGTAACAATTAAGCCTATCCTTAGAAGAACTACTTCTATACTTATTTCTTTCGATAAAGTTTTCACTATATATTGTTTTTTTTGCATTTTGTTTATTCTGGTTCTCACCATTGTGTAGTCCTAGTTTAAATCTTCCCTTAAAGCTGAGTTAATAGCCCTTGCAAATAAGCCAGATCCTACCCTATTTAAGTGTAAACCATCCATTCCAAAAAGCTCCCTTCTCACACTGCACTGAACCCACAAGTCCAGCCAGCCAATCTGTTCAACCTTGCATAGTAACCTAAGCCTAGCATTTAGCACTAGTGACCTACTGATAATTTCATCCTCACAATTAATTCTCAGCAGTATTCCTAACACAATCAAGTTATGTCCTTTTTCTTTAAATGCCTTTATCAACTCTTTGTACTTATTAATTAGCTCCTCTGATCTACCTTTCTGTACATCATTATTCCTTACAAGTGCAACAAAAACTGCATCTCTGTTAGCCCCTTTATTATATCTCTTGCTCTGTCAGTTATATTCTCCACCTGTACCCCTGGGTAGCATAATCTAATTCTTTTCTCCCACTTTACCCCACAGACTATCTTATCCACATGCCTTGTCAAGGAATCACCAATAACTATAACCTCCT
>NW_013667082.1:197996-212962 GCF_000517525.1 Limulus polyphemus
CCAATAACTATAACCTCCTTATCATCCACATCCTTCTCTGACCCTTTTGTTTTCCTTCCCTCCAACAGTTCCTCATCTGCACAAGCTAAAGACTGAAATCTGTTGCTTGATAGAATAGGCTCATTAAAATTAAATCCACTACTTTTAGTCGTAATAGTACTCTTTTTAACTTCCTGAAAGTTGTACTGACTGTTTGTAAAGCTTTAAAGTGTTTGTAAATTCTGTTCTGAATGGGTTGATCAGCTTGTTTTCTCTGTATTCTTTGTACCACAAAGTTTACATATTAAACTATTAATTAACACAGGATATATCCCTCAACCAAAGGTGAAGTAGTGTTTATGGGTGGTAGGACAAGGGACAAGAAATTGTGGTAATTGTTTCATGGAGGTGTTGCATATACCATTTGAACGTTTGGAATTTGCTGTATTCATATATGAAATCCATATGATGTTAATGTATTTTAGTTGGGAGTTATGAGCAGTCAAAGAGAGAGAGAGGGTTTCACAGTAGCCACTCCACCTTCACGGTAATAGTTAAATACACAAATTGTATTTTTTTTTTCATCCTAAAATCAACTTCTACAACCTTTCTTCATTGGATGTTTGAGGTTGGAGATCTTGTTTTTGATCTTCTGATCTGGTAAGAAGCTACTATTATTACTAATGTCCTTATCAGCATCAAACCAATTTTAGCAGTAAAAGAGAGACAGGGTTTCAGAGTGGCCACACCACCTTCCCAGTAATAGTTACATACACAAATTGTTTTATTTTCATCCTCATATCAACATATACAACCTTTCTTCATTGGATGTTTGAGGTTGGAGATCTTGTTTTTGATCTTCTGATCTGGTAGAAAGCACCTGCTATTACTACTGTTCTTGTCAGCATCAAACCTATCTTTTGAGTGCTTGATAGAGGAATTTGCCTCAGCAAGGGCTGTCATAAGGTTCATTGTGATTGCATCCACAGCAGTTACACAGGTTGCAAGTTGAACATCTCAGAATCTTGCACGTGTAGGTAATCGACAGAATAATGGTGATTAATGATGACATACCATAGAGTAGCAAAGGTCCAGTCATGGTCAGCGAGGCTTGGACATATCTGCTGAAGATCTATTGGGCTCTGGTCAAAAAACAGATGCAATGACGAATGGAAAAGAAGAAGGCTTATGTAGTGGACCTGTAGGTTACCCAAAAAGTACTGCCATTAATTGTGAAGCTTCCAATAATGATGTGGCCAGTCGTAACTTGGTCAGTTTTGTATAATTTAGAAACAGTATTTGGTAATCATCATATTTCATTGTATGCTATATCCTTTAATAAATTCTACAAAAATTGGATAAATTTCATATTATTTACACCTGATCCCTACTACCAAGGCTACTCTGGTTGAGGGATAGATCATGTGTACTCCATTTAATCATATGTCAAACTATGGTAGTTCTTTGGATCTACAGAGTTGCTAAAATATTAAGTACTCATTTTAAACTTCTGAATAGTTAATATCACCATTTATATTCAAAATTATAATTAAGTGAATTATTTGAATTTCACATTTGTGTATTATATTTAACAAACTTACAATATTGCAAAATCGCTATTATAAGGTCAACAATAATGTGAAAATTATTATTGTGCAACAATAATAATATTTTGAATATTCTTCTGACTAGCCCCCCAGTGGCTGAGTGGTAAGTTTGTAAGCTCACAAAGCTATAAAATCAGGTTTCGATACTCGTGATGGGCAGAGCATGGATAGTCCTTTGTGTAGCTTCATGATTGATATCAATCAAACTTTATTATAGCAATAATCTGAGCATGATTCTATTAATATCACAAGAAAGAACATCTTAACTTGTAAACTAACATGTCATATCCTGTCAGTCAGTTTTGTGAAAGCCAATTTGGGGAATATTGGATAAAATAAATTTTACAGAGTGGAAAGTTGTTTGCAGATGAAGTTATTGTTTTTCTCTGTTTGTTACAGGTTTTTCAATATCACATAGAATACAAGTAACAATTTAATTGGGTGGTTGGACTTATAGTATTATTATTAATTTTTATGTCAGTAAATATATTTCTGTCATGATAATATATGTGCAAATTGATGTTAAACACTTTTTTTAAACCTAAATTTAGTCACACTTTGGTAGTCCTTTGGATATATAGGCAGTTTTAACATGTTTGTAGTTTTAAAGTCAAATGAATAGAAAAAGGGAATAAGTATTTGAAAAACTAGATAAACATTTCTGTACTTTTTTGTCATTGTCTTAGTGTTAATGAAACTGGAATACAGTTGATGTATAAAATAAAGATTTCAGAGCTCAAACAGTTTAATTTGCACAAAACTGAATGCCTTGAGCATCCAATGTCCACATCTTTTTTCCATTCTTGTACCAATCCTTCAAACAGTGAATTTAGGCTTTTGGACCTTTCATTACAGAAACAACAGCAATGAAGATGACAGCAATTATTTTAGGTAGGTTGTGATTGAAATGAAAATTAAAGTGACAGAATTTAATGACAAATTTAATGTATTTATACCTTAGAATTTATGCATCAAACATAGAATGTACATTCAAATGGTGTTATATTTCTGTTCTTACCACACTTAAATAATTATTCATCTTTGTGTACCATTCATATGATACATTTTCTTACCATATTAAAGTGATAATACATCTGCGATCTTACCAATCTCAAATGATGATATATATATCTTCATACACATTAAAATGACGGAGTATCTCATTTTACAATTCCACTGATGATACATAAACGATAATACATATATATCTGTTTGTGACTTTCAGATGATGACATATCTACCTTCTTATCATGTTCAAATGATGAATGTGTTGTATCATGTTCAAATGATGATAAATTTGTTTTAACTACATCAAATAATATGTATTGTCTAACACATTAAAGTGACAATGCATCTCATTTTACCATTCAGTGATTATATATATGTTGTTTATCACACTAAATGTTGAAGTATGTCTCTTTTCATCACATTCAGATAATGATACATGTATGTTCTCACCTTGTTCCAATGATGTACATCTGTGTTGTTATCAGGTTCAAGTGATGATACAACAGTTTTTTTACCACATTCAAATCATGATATACCTGTGTTATTATCATGTCAAATGATGACACATCTATGTTCTTATCACATCAAAATATGATGCATTCATGTTTTTTACCCCATTCAATTGATGATACATATTTATTTTTAGCACATTATAGTTATATATATGTATAGTAGAACCTTGATTAATGGGCACCATGCCAGTAAGGGCAGACCGTTTAAGTCTTTCTTTTTACTACTATTTCTAACCAAAATACATCTTGCAAGAACGGGCACCACAATTTTCCTTATTAACTCTCTCAAAATGGGATTGACCAGTTTGACCTACCATGTGACCTCTTTGTACTTGTTTAAAGTCTTTATAGTTTTGATACTACTAACTTTTAATGTAATATATATATATATATATATATATATTCACAAAATTTGACAGATTTTCAGGAAGCATATGTTTTAGTGAAGTATTTTTAATAAAGTAAAAAAATATTTATCTGTGAATATATCGAGTATTTTTTTTACTAGTCCACGTGCAAAATGATTTTAATGTTAAGATTAGAATTAATTTTCTTCATCTCAATCACTTCTACGATGATTAACTTTGCATTTTCTAACCTTTCTCTGACTGAAACTCTCTTTCATTCAACTTTACTTTTGGCTCTCTTTTTTTTTATATCTCTCACTTAGGCATTCTAGAAATCTCCATAGCCTTGACATCAATAACGTACAAACACAATTTCCAATAATTGTCTCCTATTATGAAAAAAATACTAAACAATCATGAAATACTAACTCACAAAATAAATAAATTTAATACTACCTATACTAAACAATCTTTTATATATGATACTCTTGTTACTATCCATGGTCTCCCCCTGGTATTCACAGGTTTTAGAGGTGATTTTTTCTGGAGCCACCACTAATTTCCACTCCTGTTAGAACTCTGCTTTTCTGCTTTGTCCACTGGTGGTCGTCCTTTGCTACAGCATGTTCAGTTCCTCAGGTGCATTCTCAGGGGTTTTTTCATGTACTTTTACTCCTCCTCATCTGCTTCAAATGCCATGGGACTTACTCTGATCTTTTAATTTATCATTTCCAAAAAGATGGGAGGTTGTTGGCCAGATATCATTCTGTCCTACACGATCCAGTTTTGGTCTTTCCTCCATAGTGGATACTCTTGTTGATAGTAGATGTCCCAGTTTGGGGTGTCAGACATTCTTACACATCCAAATGTGTCTACCTACCTTTTGCTTTTTTTTGCATTCATCCATAATGATTAAACATTTGGCTTTCAATCTTTTCCCTTTGAGTTGACTCTGGCCTCATCTTTTTCATTGGGTTAAGTGAAGTTTTCGTGGAGTTTACATTTTTGAAGCTTATTGTCCCAGTACTCTATTGATATATGGCTTCTACCTGCCCTTTTAATTCTGGCTTTCTCTGTTAGAACCTCCTCCTTTGGGAGTCATCTTGTTTGGATGGCTGGTTTGGCTTTCTATTTCAGCCACAACCCTCATCCTGTAAAATGCTAAGCCCATCCAACTACCATCTGTGTTTTTGAGATAGGGTTTTCTGCAAGTCTGCTTTGGCAGTGTTTATATCTGTAGAATTATACACAAACTTTTCTCTATGTTAAAATAGACTTATAAAGTAGATAAATTAATACATAAAATTATACATGGACTTTTCTCTATTTTAAAATACTTGTACTTGCAAGCTTTTAGCCCTCTTACCAGAGCCTTCATTGGGCAACAGTGTACATTGTTGCCCGATGAAGGCTCTGGTAAGAGGGCCAAAAGCTCGCAAGTAAAAGTATTTTAACATAGAGAAAAGTTTGTGTATAATTTTATGTATTAATTTATCTACTCTATAATTCTTAAACAACATGTTTATTTATGTGTATTTTATCTTCCAGACTGTTCCAGGTTGTGATTTCTGTCTCTAGTTGCAGTAACCCATTGCACTGTCTCTCAATTTGGGATGTAATTTCAGATTATTGTACCTGTTGACACAGTCCAAGAACCTTTCCATTATTTCCCCCATGCAAACTCCTCCCTCTTCATTTCTTTTAGTGGAGTATGGGAGAACCCTTAATTTCTCATTCCCAAGATGCTGGAAATTGATATAGAAAGTACCTTATTGGACAGTGCAATCCCACTGGTATGAGACCAAGGGGATGCACCCCTCCTTTAGGAAGTAGGGCTGGAATGTTACCTGATATCATAGTTCAGGAAACACCATTCTTGGTTGCTCGGTCCTGTTGAATCGGTCTTGGGTTTGCCTCAGGACATAGATCTGGGATGCTTCTCCCTGCATCTGGTTATGGTGGTGAATATGGCGAGTATATCGTGTAAGTATGTTTCCTACATGGTATGACCTAATTTAGAGCCCCACTACACACTCATATACTTGTCTGTAAGATAATGGCTGGTTGAGCAATTGTACATTCCACCCACCTTAGCAACAATTTAGCATCATGGAAAAGATTCTTTTGACACTTTTTTTTTAGAAACAATCTTCAAAGATATTTAACGTCAGGTTAATTGGAACTTGATAGATTTCTCCAGATTAACTAAACTAAATTATTGTGTACATAATTATTATTTATCTCCCCTTTCTAACAACAGATATCATAATATTTTTGGGTGAAGAGTATTCCCTGCTTGAGAGGGATTCAGTGTTCCACTGAGTGCTGCCCCCACTAGGCTACCCCCACCTCGTCAATGTCACATTACATGGGCTTTTCCTTTTTTATGTAGTTTTCAGAAAGGGGCTTATCTTTGTTACTTCTTTCTCTGCACTGGGCCCTCCACCATCTTCAGTGTGGAGTTCTAGCTTTTTGTGGTGCTAAGAGATCAGTAGATTTTCTCAAGTTAACATTTTCCTTACCTGAAAATGTATTTCAGATAGATACTCAAGTGTCTCACCACTTGCAGTACATTTAGTTTGCCTTGTCAAGAGTGACTGTGCTCAAATGCTAGTGCTCATGGGGATTATTGTGTATGGAAGATGTATTACTCTATTATTGATGGAAAGCTGTAGGCTAATGATGATTACATTATAGGCTTGTGCAGTACACATTGACATATGTATAGATAGGAACTTTGTTCAAGGCTTGTGACGTGCACTAGAATTTACATGGCAGTGTGAATGATGTAATAGTTCTTTGTGGTACAGAGAGATATCTATATGCAATACATTTTGAAGTAAGAAAAATGTTAACATTCCTACGTCTGCTTGTTCATAGTTTGTTAATTGTAGAAGTAAAAGTATTGCTTGCTTTTAGTTTATTATAAATTTTGGGCTATATTTTCCTTAGTTCCTATGCTCGCTTGTCTATCCATCGGGATATGATAGGGGATTATGAGAGGACGAGCTGTTACAGACAAGCTATTCTAAGTAATTACAAGCTGTTTTACAAGAAAGTTGTAGCTGATGTTGGTGCTGGAACTGGTAAGTTGTCCCATTGATCAAGATAGAACTAAGTTTATGTTAATTACAGGAAAAATATATTGCAGTGAAATTAATAACTTGAAGTAAAAGTGTAGCTGTTTATATATTTTTTTAAATTGAGATTTAGAATTTTAATGTTGTACTTAGTTGTTCTTTATTTGTGGTCTAGGAAAATACAACTTGCTTGAACCCCAAAAATAATTACAACAAGAACTGCACCTGCTTGATGCGGTATGTAAAGTTAACTTCTATAATTCTATTGAGGAACACAACTAGCTTAATGTGATACCTTAAAATTAGCATATATAATTCTAATGAGGAATACAGCTGACTTAATGCTCTACTTTATAGTTAACATGTATAAGACTGCTGTGGTTCAAAGCCAATTTACTGTGACACCTTAAAATTAAGATCTATAAGACCATTGTGGATCAAAGCTGGTTTAAAGCAACACCATAAAGTTAACACGTATAAGAACACTATGGAGATCAAAGCAGACCTACTATAACAGCTTAAAATCAAAAGACCAGGGAAAAAGATTGCTAGCTGAATTCATGGGGATACTAAAACTAAATACTATAAATTTTATAAGGTGGAAAAGCAAAACATTACAAAAGTTTGTTTAGGTGAAATACATTTTAATAAAATGCTCTTGAACATCAAATCAAATATTACTATTAGCAGTCTCAGTTATTTTAAGCTTATACTTTGTCAAATAATTTAGGCATACATGCTGACAGCAGTTACCTTTTCAAAAATAAATAAAACTAATGAATAGTGGAATTGACTGTCACATGAAAATGCTTTCACGGTTCAAAGAGCAAGCATGATTGGCAATGAGGATTGTGAGTCAAGCACCCTAACCTCGAGGAAATTAGAATGGTATACCTCAAAAATAATGCCTTATTGAAACTACTACGAATTCCTGTATTTTCTTACACCTTAGGAAGTTTACTTAGATATAATAACTTACTAGCTTCTGTATTTTGTGACTAAAATATAATTGATGAAAAGGACAGGATTTCATTATTTTACTGGTTTATTGTCATTAACCCTATTGTTACAGGTAGCTAGTGGTCAGGGGGCATGTCCTCACATTTGTAGACTTAAATTAAAAATTTTATTGAACTACTATTTTGTGAATGTATGTCAATAAACTTGGTATCACATTATAGACTTAATTCAAATTTTAGTATTATACATTAGTTAATTTCTTAATTTGAAAGTAAATATAAAAATAATTGCTAAATATTGGTTTTTGTGTCACACTGGCAAGTCATCTTCTGGGTTTGGTCAGATTACATTTTATGACGTCCACGATACAATGTCTATAGTTTCATGTGAATTATAAACTCAAATTTCCGATATTAGTAAGCTAGAATATAAAATAAGAACCTCATACATTTTCTATTTGCTGAGATATCATAATATTTCTCGAATTCAATGTATTGCCTCTGCCCACCACTTCATTTAAGAAGACTTGTTTATCTATGCCTGCTTTGTTATACCTATAAGTTTATAACCAACTGAAAGCTCTGCATTTCCTTTGCATAATTCTGTTAGTCATTGTAAATTATTTACAAGAGAAAAGCTCTTATTTTGTTGGAGGGTTTGAAGTATAATGATAAATGCTATTTTCCAAACAGAAATTAGACTCCCTTTTTAGACCCAAATACAGTAATGTTAGAAAGCCTGGTAAATTACAATATATTTTTGTGGTATCTTATAGTTATTTATAATTTTTTGGTATTCAAAAATGCATATATAAAGTGTACAAAAAATGTTTTCTACATTGACATGTAAATTTGGACAAGGCTTATGATGAGGGTTAGCAAGTATGACTCACGAGTGCAAATGAGAACTTCAAAACATAGTAAGTAGTGGAGATAATTTTCTGAAAATTTTTTGTTTACTGTTTTTAGTTTTAAGAAAAGTAAATGAAATTTTTAATATTTATTTGTAAATGGTAATAATATATACACATGTGTAATATATGGTAACCCAAGCCTCACTGTACCGTACAAAATGTTGGAAACTATGCATTTATTGATTACTGTGAAGTATGGTAAAATAGGAAACAGGATGTTCCTAAGCAATTTCACACCTATATTACCATTGAATCCCGATTACAACTTTGTACAGGGCCATATCATAAATAGTTTCATCTAGAGCAGAGACTGTGCTTCTCTAGTCGGTGAGACCCTTTGGGTCCAATTGCTCTTGGGCCACCCATACAGTCTTTTATCACGTGGTTCTTTGCTTGCTGTCTGGGCTTAACTTTAGAAGAAGAGGTTCAGAAAGGTATCTGAATGCCCCAAATTGCCCATGTTTTCTTTCCCAAGTTCTTGGATGCAGCATAATATTTGACAGGGACCTTCACAGCATTGGTGAAAATCCAAGATGCACGAGAGAACTTTCCCTTGATCTTAGCACCATTCCTGCAAACCTTTCAGACTGGCATCAAATACATCTACCTCTTGGTTGTACACTCGTCTCTCTGTAGAGCAGAGGACCCCTTTTATTATCATCCCCCCCCCATGGACCCCGTGTTTTTGAAAGATTCTGCTTACCCAACAAACTGTTTTTATTAACTAATAATTAACTTGTTCTCCCACTTTTCACTATCAAATAAAAGACATATATAACTGAGTGTGCAATTAAAAAACATCAGTATTAAAAACTTACTTGTTTAATGAGATGGTATTACCTACGCAGATCCCAGGTTGTGAACCACTACTGTAGAGAATGGAAATATCCATGTGAGACAACAAGACAGCTTGCTAGAGTGTTCAAAAAAGTCTGACTGCTAAATCCTCTCGGAGTGAATACAGTACTCCACAATATAGGAGACTAAATTAAAATCTTTTCTCACACAGTCTTATTACTTATGTATGCAAGAACAAAGGACACCAAAATTTCCCCTTTTACTTTACTACTCAGTAATATTTTCTGTGCAAAAGAGCTTTCCTGCAGAGCAGTCAGTTAGGTTGCCTAAATCAAGATTTGGAGGATATCAGAATACGGAGTATAATGATCTCCCCAATCTATAACTGGGATTCTAGAGAAGAAAAACTTAACACTGATGGAAGGGCAAGTGTTTAATGGTGCTTGTGGAACTGATAAGAAGACTTTATTTAAAAGTTCCTATCATTTCAGTGTCAACTCTGTAAGATAAATTTAACCTTAAATTTGAAGTGAAAATAAGCCCCTAATAAATATTAAAATAATTTAAATGTTCCATTTAAACAAACCCAAGATTTAAGAGTATATTTACGGTTCAAATGTTAGCCAAACTATGCAATGGAAACTAAACATAATACAAATACTTAAACATCTCTCTGTTACTTTCTCAAGCTTAAGTGAACAATTCACTTCTGTAAATGAGAGTTAAAAGTAAAGTACAAAACATTATTCAACTTGCTCAAGAGATCAAAATAGCAAAAGGTTAACAATAGCTTTTAGTATGTTACACCATTGAAACTGCTACAGTAACTTAAACTCTGCAATTCTTAAAATCCTTATAATTCTATTCATACAGGGGCAAGCCTGGCTTTGAGTACAAAAATAAAATAAACAATGCCAAGTTTGCCCACAAAACACACATTTCTCAAAATCTGTGTCCATTGGGAGTTGAGCTCTTGACCCTTATTCGATTAGTTGTCAGAAAAGATAGCTTTCTATTTCTGGATGTCACTTGTTATATTCCCTGCAAGAATGTTGGCTAATTTCCAATTAGCAAACTTGACAATTCTGAATGCTGTCAAAACAGAGAATGTTAAAGTGTTACTTGAATGAATCTCAGGATCCAAGCTGGAAACTCTGAAAGACAATAATTTTGAAAGACATTACATCCTAACTAAATGCTGTACTGTACATAAGCTTGTTTAAGAGGAAGGTTCAAAGTTTGAATATTAGTTCATCATGCAGTTTGTTCTTCATATAAATATTTATAATGAGATTCAAGAGTTTCAATATCAGTCCAAATTCCCCTCAGACAGTTTGTTATTTGTATACTTTCTCAACATAAAATATTGGACATTTGTAATTACTAATGAATTTTTTTCCCCATAAAGAAAGTCTGTCTTTTGTGTTTCTTCACATCAATAAAATTACTTAGAAATATAAGACAGCTGACACTGATCCTGAGTTTATAAATAATTACATAAAAGATTTATATCTTGTACAACAATCATAAAAGAAGCAATAAAAATTGGTATATTTGTATTAATTACTAATTACAATTAAAAATCTGATTGACTATACTAGTAAAAATTTATAAGATGTAAGTGATCTACAATTATCCTGTGCTTTAACTAAAATTAAAATTTGTTTGTTTTAGTGCAAAACCACATAATGGGCTGTCTGTGCTTATTCCTCTGATTTTATCATTATAAGCCTAAATTTACAACTAACCCACTAGGGGAATAAATTAAACTCTTTTTGAAATTCTTGTTACTCACACATACAAAAACAAAGGAAGAAAAATTGGCAGTGTCTTTACTGTTGTTTTTCATCTTTATGCTAGTTGTGTTGTGAGCTAAATAACTATTTTGAAATGCTATTTTAACAAGTGCCATTTCTTAGTTACATCTGCAGTTGTTAATATTAGCACTAATAGTGCTGGATCCAAGTAATACATGTGGTTGTCAGGTAAGAGTGTACATCACTTGCCAATATATCATACAGTGTGACCATGCAGAATTTTTACATTGTTATCATTAAAAGTCTAATTATGTATCATTGTGTGAATTATACCTTTTATGCAGTCGCTATTGTTGATATAAATTCCTTGGTGGTAAGTAGAAAGATTGAGAAATTCAAAGTAAGATTTCCAACAGTCAAAGATCAGGCATGCAAGATCCTTTCTTTCAATTTTAGTAGGTAAATAGAGTGGGCAAGAGTCTGAGTATTTTAGAGTTACAAGTGTTATTCCTGTTTTTAAAGATAATATTAAGAGTTGCACTAAATAAAAGGCTAGTTAACCTTACTTCTGTAGTGGGAAAAGCTCTTGAGAGTTTAATAAAAGAAACTTTACAAAATCATTTAGCTCCTTAAATCCGTAATTTTTGGCATATTCTGCCAGAAGTATTTTCACGATTTCCTAATAATTATCACTATACCTTATAAAACTTCAATTTTCTTAATTTTTTTAATAATAACATGATTAGGAATAGTTTTTAGCCAAAGAGACATAAATGTTATTGGATGCTGTCCCCATCCAATGGGTAAATCAGAATTTTCAACTGGACATTAACGGAGTCTGCTCGGGTTTAAGGAGTTAATGGAATATGATATCATAAATGAAAGCAAACATGGATTCACTGAAGGAAACGTTTGTCTTACTGATCTGGTTTTTTTTAGATTTTTTCAGAAGATGTTGCCTGTTATCTGGATGATTGAAAGGCTGTGGAATTTATGTATTTAGATTTTGAAATAGCTTTTGTTAAGATGCCACATAAAGCTTAGATAAAGAAAACCATACCAGTAAGAGTTGGAGAAAGAACAGTTAAATGGACTGTAGGGTGGTTATGGCTATCCTTCTCCTCTTCATTTAAGGGACATAATGTATTTAGTTGCCTATTCCATATCTTCTCCTTCTCTCACTGTGCGGGAGGTTCCCTGTCTTGTAGGGACTTGGGTTTCCATAGAATCCCTTATCCCCTTGGGATGTGCTCATTTGCATTGGCTGCAATGGACTTTGCACTATCAGTGGAACCTCCACCATTCTCCTTTCTCATTCCTTGATTACAGATTTCATTTGGTGGCTCGACAAAACCAATACCACAAAGAGAGTTCCTCTTTGGCAGTACATTAAGCAGGAATAATTTTCTTATAATGGTTTGTGAATGTTTAATTACAAGCCATACAGACAACTCACTCTCTCTGTTTCCACACTCTCAACCTTTTTTTCTAGGACCATTATTTGTTGTAGTATGATGCTCCTGTCTATTTATACCTTCAAATTCCTTGTCTACTCGAGATATTTCTCTCATTACCTTCACAGGATGGCTGCAACAGCTCATCCATCTAGCCTATGCTTCACTGGATGCAGATTCATGGTGACTCTTTCACATAACCTCTCATCAAATCCTACACCTTACACTCTCTCTGGCTGCTCACTTTCATCATCCATTAATAGAGATCATGCAAACTGGCATTTGGACAACCCTGCATACTTTTATCACACATTATCTTTATCATCTGGCCATTTCTTATTTGTCATCTCCATTGCATACACCTTACTGGCTTTGACTGGGTAAGCTGTTTTTTGTTTCTCTCTTACCTTTGCAGGGGCCCTATTCTATGTAACAGGATCCCACTAGGTAGCACATGGTGTCTGCTAGGGTACACTTATATATAAATCTGAACTATGCAGCCATTCAGGTCTGATAGAGCTCACTGTTGAGATGTGGTGTTCCACAAGACCACTAATGGTTTCCTTGCAGTATATTATTTGCTAAACAAAGCTTTATCCAGACCGTACCTACTCATTGACTATCATGAGTAAAGCAGTGTCTAGATAGTTGCCCATCCTTCTAGTCCTAGTTGAATAAACTGGGACTGGCCTGCTTTTAAAAATAGAGTTTTGTTGTCACCCATTGCACTATTTTAAGGTGTTATGCTCCTCCAGGCTCCCCAATGTGCTTTCATCCCTCCTTTCTTCTAGTGGAGCACGAGAGTCCTTGCCACTTACCAGCTCATAGTTGCTGAGGTGGTGGACCATGAAGGCATCCTCCTGAGTGTGCACAATTTCAGTCAATAGAGAGTAATGCAGTGATGTTCTGTTGGTGTAGATGGTGTAGACTCTTCTCTTACTGAGGAATAGATTAAATATTCCTGATGCTGCCTGTTTTTGGACTGGAGATGACCCACCAAGTACAGTTCACCCCTCCGGCTAGTTTTCTCCCACCTTACCATTGCATGGATGTCAGTTTCTGGTTGGTTTGGCATTGGATAGGTGCAGGACCTGTGAACATAAGTCCTCACTCGTGTGGTTGGTAGGAGCCTTCCTTCTATGGACTGGACGAAAAATACCCAATGTTACCTGGTTTTGGACTGGTGTTGGATATGTGGAGGGACAGCACACATGAGCATTTCCTAGGTTGGCAGAACAGAGGTTACTTTTCCCTTCTGGTTCCTGGGATTGAGGTTAAAATTGTTGGGGCCTTCCTCCTACCACAGACTGAATGAAAAATACCTGATGCCACCTGGTGGAGTTGACCCACCATGTAGAGTTTGATGCACCATACCTACACTACACACTTTGCATGTACATGTTCCATACTCAGATTCTGGACTGCACTTGTTTTCTGCCAGACTTAGCAACACATATTTTTTATGGGTTAAAAGTATACCCTGATACAGAAGGGATACAATCTCCCATTGGAGTGCCCCTATACATTTCCAAGGCTAGTGACAAGCAAAAAATTGCAGGTATAGAGGGCAGCACAAAATCAGGAAAAGCTAATGTGTGAACAGAGACCAGTATCTATTGCAAATATATGTTCAGTGTTGGAAAATGTTAACTTTCACAATATATTTGTTACTTCAGATTTGAACCCAACACCAATTATACCAGATGAGTGCTCTACCAACTCAGGTAAAGGGCTAACCCACAAGCACTTTTTAGTAAGTCAGTTTTTAACAACTCAAACTACTAATGGTACATCCTAGGAGTGACAGTCAAATTTCTCCTAATCATCAGAGAAAAGTAGCCAAAGAATTAGCATTGGGTACTATTGATTAGGTGATTTCCCTCTAGTCTAGTCTGTCAGTTCAAAATTAAAGACAGCTAGTGCTGATAGCTCTTGCGTAGCTTTCCGGAATGTCCAAAAGCAAACAAAGAAATTAATATCAATTATGAATTACAAATAAACACATTTAATAAATTACATAGTTCATAGTTGACAACATTCATGATACCATTTACAACTATACAGTTTTTTGTTTTTTTTCAGGCATACTTAGTGTTTTTTGTGCTCAAGCTGGTGCAAAAAAAGGTAAGCTCTTTCATATTATTAAATATTATTATAAATGTTAGTAGGCTTGGTTAATTAATAATCTAAGTATTTATCTATTGTAGTTACTTGCACTCAAACTCTATAAATTGAGTGCAATATGATTTTCATTTTGAATATATAAATACTTTTCTTCATCTTATAGTTTTCATATTTCATATGCATAGTTTCTAGAACACCCTAAGTGAGTATCAAAGTTTAAAGGTAAATGTTTGTTTTATTTTTCATTTTCTCTACCATATCACTAGCTCTATCTATTATCATTAACATACAATGCAATGAAATAAATAAAATTAGGAAATCGAAAAAAAAATACATAACTTAATTTTTTGGAGAGTATCTTTAAAGATCCTTCTTTTGGTTATATTTTTAATTTCATGTTTTTTTTTCCTTTTCACATATAGTTAAT
>NW_013667082.1:212972-219772 GCF_000517525.1 Limulus polyphemus
ACCCTACGGAAAAATTGGAATATCGTAAGCCTTGAGAACTGATGCAAAGTATGATGTATATTTAAAAAATGTTTAAGCCTTTCAATTGTGCATTTTAAAACATAAATAATACATAATTAACTGTAACATATTTAGGTAAGAAACAACTGTAAGTGCTATAGTCAATCAAACAGCCAACAATTCTATAGGCAGTTACATTTACCCTATGATGCCTGTGTGTCAATTTCAAAATAATAATCATTGGATTATATTGTAAAATGAATTCTTTCTAATGATTATATATATGTATATGTAACCTCAATATGTAGACTATAAAGTTCAAACAAATCTCTTGAAGGTGAACATGGCACCAGTCAGGAGGTTACAAAATGTATTACTTGTTTCAACTGCATTCATCCAGAGAACTTTGAAATGTATGTGTCAATAGGTTAAGTAAACATCTTAGTGTCTAGACATGCATCTACACAAAGTAGAGAATTTTCATAGCTCATGGATCATGTGACAATACATTTAAAGTTTTTTAAAAGTTTTCTTTGAAATAAAGGGCTTAAAACTTAGATAACATAAAACTTTGAATCATAACAAACATTATAATATTAATTTCATTCGCATACATTGACAGTAAAGGTGTTTAATTAAATTTTGAATGTAACACAGTGACTTGCACAGAAAAGTGATTAAAAGGGTACACTGTGCAAAAGAGTTAAACAGATAAAGTACAAAAAATAGTGTTTATGTGAAATACTGTGCAATATTTTCAAATCTTGTATATTACATGTATTTTTGTAATTGGTTTATCTGATGAGAAATTCAAAGTTTTTACTGATTATTGTGGTGACTGTTAAAGTTTATTTTTGCAGTAGTAGGTTATAGTTGCAGTAGATTATAACTGATCACTAATACATCTTAAAATTGCAACAAGGAGTTAAAAGAAAATTTAAACATTGTGGCATATCCAAAGAGACCATTCAACCTAAAACTGTATTGTGAAACATTTAATACTTCACAACTGTATTCACTTATTGCTTCTTTTACTATATTAACATCAGACCATGATACATTATAGTGAAGGATTTCTTCAGTATACTTTTAGTATTTAATACTTAACTGTATTTCCATTTTTTTTTCTAGTATATAAACAACAAACTAACCTATGATGCACTATGGCCAAATGAGATTGGTGGTTTGAAATCCTTTTCAGAAGAGTTTCTAAACATAACATAACACAATCTAACTATACTAAAAGAATTGGAATTTTAGTCACATAGGATCAATAGTTTCAAATCTTTTTCTGCAAACCGTATTATCTGGTTTCTAAACATAATCAAGTTGAAGTTCAGTCAAATAAATTTTTGGTTGTAAATGTATATTAGTAATTTCATAATGACTTGGTTCTTTTTTGGTAATTTAAAGAGAGGTTTTCATTTAATCCAAAACATGTTTTAATGTATTTATCTGTAGTATATGCTATTGAGGGTAGTTGTGTGGCAGCAGTAGCCAGAGAAGTAATTAAAGCTAATGGATTGGAAGAGAAAATTGTAGTAGTTCAGGGAAAAGTAGAGGTAAGATGCACAAGAAAAATCAATTCTTTGCCATCTGATTTAAGATCTAGAGAAATTACCAAAACTTATTATGAATTATTTATCTGTATACATTTAATGTATATACTGACTTGCAGTTACAGTACAGTATCCAAAGTATACCTGATTGTATTGTCAAAATATTGTTTTGATGTAAAAGCCTTATGAATTTGTAAAATTCCCAGTAGTTTTCTTACATTTCAGCATGTTTATTATCTTTTGTTTGCATTACAACTGTGCTGCTCTACCACCTGGACCTTTTGTATTTATAAAATCTAATTATGCAGTACTAAGTGTGGAAACCAAGCTTCTCGACATCTGACAGTATGAAATGCAAAATCACAAAATATGAGGGGAAAATATTTATCATTTACTCCCAGTTTAATTTCACTTTAACACCTTTATAATAATAAAGAATATTATTTAATGATAAATGTCAGTTTGACTAGTAAAAATTTGCCAAACTTTAAAATCAATACTGTTATCCTTTTTTTTTCCCCATATTACCACATGCGGATGATTGTTAGGCATCATGAAGTCCAGTGTGGTTGTACTGTACTAAAATTAATTAGAAAATGGCTGCTTGTTTACTGAGTGCCTATTTATGGTTAAAGTAGTTCTTCAACGTATGTTTTCTCTTTCAAAAGAAACCTCAGGGTGTATTGCAATACATATCAATATAATATATGGAGCACTGTTACAGACCCTAGAACAGATATCAGAAAGTTTGAAAGATTCAATATAGTTTTTAACTTGAAATATTTAGCTTATAAGCGTAGTAAGTTTTTCTTATATATATACATATATATATATATATATATAAGAAGGATACTAAAATGTAGTGTCAAGTTAAGAAAACCTTTCAAGAAGGAAATTAAATCAATATTTAGTATTCTGAGACACTAAGATCAAACAAAAGGCTGGTCTGAAAACTAAAAATCAAACAGAAGGTTGGCGTGGAAAAATAAAGATGAAACAAAAATATGGTTTAAAAATTTAAATATTTGGTCTGAAAACTGAAGGCCAAATAACATACTTTTAAAAATCATGTTAAGCAAAAATCTGGGTTGAAAAAATAAGTCAAACAAATAGTTGATCTGATAGCTAGTCAGAAGCTATAAGTCAAGTAAAAAGCTGATCCAAAACTAAATATCAAACTAGTTTCGACACATTTGTTTGTCCTCTTCATTCTCATGTATTCCAGCAGAAAACTGGTCAACAGTGCACCTGTGATCCCAAAACTTCAAAGTTCCTTAATGACACAGGTGATCATAAAACTGTTTAGCTTGAAGTGAACTTGAGAGGTGTTGAAATGAGATAAGCTTTTGATTAAGCAACTTTCGAAGATTCCTCTACTTATGTACTTAACCATTTTGTGTAGAATTATTGTTAATTTCTACTTGATTTGATGGCCAGAATCTTTTATATGAAAAAATTGACATTGTCTATGTTTCCATATTTAATATTATTTTTTTATGTTAAAAAATTCTAGTGTCAACAGTTCTTCCAGTTTCACTTGCATAATCTTTCTCAAAGGATTTGGATTTTATAATATAAATACCGTGTTTTTACTTTCAGGTATGGTTCTGTTTGCAGTTAGGTTATCTTTTAATAGTGTTCAGATATTTGTATGTGGTTCTTTAATATTTTTTCAAGGGGCTCTACTTGTGTTGTACCCCACCATTATAAACAGGTTAAAATATTAATTATTTCTTAATTTCTTTCTTATAGCCTATAGAATATGCTATTCAACAATGCTTGAACAAAATTAAAACATATTTGCTATTTTCAAATAATTCCTTTGTCCACAATGTTTCATTAAAAATTACCATCTTAGAGCAAGAAAAGCCTTTTTCCAAGAAGACATAGACCAACCAATAATATTATGAAATCCCTTTATATTGGCTACAACACAAAATAAAATTGAACTCGTTGACCAAATATTAAGAAAGAATAACTTTAGAGCCACATATAAATATCTGGACACCATTAAAAATAACTTGACTACAAATAGAACCACACCTAAAGATAAAAAGAAAGATTATGTGGTGAAACTGACAGTGTTGATATAAAAATATCTGAACATGAAAAAATTACAATAATATAGAATCACAAACAATTACCATTCATTACCAGCAAAATCCACATAATATGTTGTATTGAGTAATTTTATGTTGTTGAGTGTTACAACACTCAGTGTAAAAAAACTGACCAAAAAAAGAGTTGGGTGAAATCACTCAATTCTATGTAAAATATATATGGGGACCACAGCAGTAACTAGTTGGATTAATTGTAATATTGATATTATTTTTTTACCCTGAACAAAAAAAATGAAGGACCAATGCACAGATTAATGCATAAATAGTTTTAAAAAATGTATTCACAAAGCCAATATAGACCCACAACTTTAATTCTATTGTTAAATTAAACAGAGCAAGAAAAAGAAGTAAATAAAGTTTTAGTTTGACTTTCAATTATATTAAATACAATACTGTTGTAAGTGGCTTTTGTGCTTTTTTTTTAGTTCATTTTTCTTTACAGGAGGTATCACTTCCTGAAAAGGTGGACATAATAGTCAGTGAATGGATGGTAAGCCCAGTTGGTAATTTCTACTCTTGAATGTAACAGATATTATAAAAATGTCTGTGCCATAGAACTATGATGAAAAATTGCATCCACTTGATTTTTTTAGCTAAGAAAATGGAACAAACTGAAATACTATGAAAACTTTTTATTCATGAAGTGATGAGATAACTTGTGTCTTGATAAACAGTGTAGGAATAGGAAATATATTACATTATTTTTATTTTGTTAATAGTACTTGATAAATGAAAAAATATTATTGAGTCTCTTATGTAATTTGTTTAGACATTCATATCTTCAATTATGTTGAAAAGTTGGGATATCTAAGTCCTTTCATAGGCATACATTTTTGGAATGTAAATCTTGTGTAGCCTAAATAGTATTTTTTATCTTCATCAGTTATATGTAGTTCAAGTTTAAGTTTAATAATGTAGATGACTATAATGAGTTACCTCATTCAAGAGTGTAATGTACCAAAAAGTGGGGTCATGTTAATGATTTACTAGTCTTGCTTAGACTTATGTTGTCTTACTAGTGTTGTAAGTCTAAAGTCATTTGCCATTACAACCATGGTTGAACAAAAAAAACAAATTTATTACACTTTGACAACTACAGAAATCTAAAGTGTGACTTTCAAACAATTGAAATACAAAGTTGATAACTAACCAAAACACAGTAAAGAAATATGTGCCTAGCCAGGACTTGAAACTAATGTTAATGAACAATACAGTATATAAATCCAGGATAATAAATATTTCAATCAATAAATAAATAAAGGAATTGGGAAAGAAAAAAGAACCAGACAAATAACAGTATTCCATCGTATTTAAACTACAAGATCACTAACAACAAGTATTAATTAGCAATAAAACTCTTCAGCTGTATTTCATGAACTAACTTGTTACATTTCAATGTAGGGTTTTTATTTACTTGTTAGATCATGAGATTACAAATCATGTGATCTTAATTTACATACTCCTGTGCAACATTAATGATATCTGTACATTACTGCTAGGGGAAACTGATGTCAGTCTCATAATACATGCATATTTACTCCAAATAAACATGATAATCTAAAAGGTGGGTTAACATTTTAAATATAATTAAAAATTCATAGATAAACTAAACAATAGAAGGAATAATGAATGAACGATAAATAAAACCATAACCAAATAAAAACAGAATGTGCAATCTCACAGTGTCTTGTTTCAGTATATGCTGTTTTACTAGTAATTTAGTTCAATTCGCTTTACTAGTATCTGATGTAATTTGTTGTTTTACAAGTGTGTTGTTTAGATGTGTGTTTGTTTTCCAATGTCAAATAGATTTATGTAAATATATTATTTCTGTAGTGTCTCATAAGGACATATGTTGCTGTTTTATTTTTTGTCTGTGCTAGGATATATGAAATATATGTGATAATTGTATAAATTCACAGCTTTAAAAATTCAAAACAGATTTCTTTATAATATGTTTTTTAAAAGAGACAACGTAAATTACTTACCTCTGTTGAAGATTTTGTTTTCTGATTTCTATATTTTTCTACATTAATATAAAACTTTCCTGTAGAACTATAAATTTTATGGTTGTTCTGACTTGTGTTGCTTGGGTGTATGTTGTTTTGCTAATGTCTTTTTTTTTTGTATGAATGTTATTTCACTAGCATCATGCTCAGATATATATTGTTTTACTAGTGACTTTACTTGTGTTAGCTCCTTGTGTTTATAATCACTCAAGTCCAATAAAAGTAACTTTTTACCACACCAATGTTATCAGCAAGCTGATTTTTTTCTTTGTTAACCAGAAGGTTTCACTTAATACAAGTGATGAGTTTATAATCCATTTTATATTCATTTATATTTATATTTTTTACTTCTTTGTGTGACTTTCTTTGACTATTGAAGCAATTTCTTTGGCCAATAAAGCCTAAAGTAAGCTAAACACAGCAGCCTTGTCAGCAAAATGAAACTTGATATGGCCGAGTGCAAAAAGATTTAATTAAGCTTATATCATCTTGTTGCATGAAAAATATTTCTTATCATCTTGCAAAATCATAATTCAAATAGAGTACAAAATGATAAAACAAGCTGTAAAAAATCAGAAATATAATTGTGGAGTAAGTTTTTTATAAACATCTTCAAGAAAGTATCACCAAGCTAAGCTTTTATCACTTTATTCTTACCTCTGATGGACTTAAAGCAACATTGACTTTCACAGTTGAAAAGAACAGTAAACGAGTTTTCATTGCATGTTTAAATGACTAGCTTATGACTTCTCCAAGCTGAGATATAGACAGTTACCATATTTTTTGGTATATAAGACACACTTTTTTACCCCAAATTTGATGTCAATATCTGCTTGCGTCCTATACACCGAAGGTATGAATAATATATATGTATATATACGATATACACAAGCCATGTGTAAATATATTTAAATAGGCATGCATAGTTTAGTTCAATTGAATGTGTTATTTATAACAATAGTAGTTTTTTTTTCCTTTAAAAACATAACAATTTATAATGCTCCCTAAATAATAAAGAATAAATTACAGTGAAAGCAATGAAGATTTTGTAGGTTTAGAACCAAACTAAATAACAGTAAACCTTTTTTGATTTATGGTAATTTCTTATGTTG
>NW_013667082.1:219877-226220 GCF_000517525.1 Limulus polyphemus
AAATAAAAAAAAATACAATGGAGTTAGTAAAGATAAAATAATAAAGTTTCCCCAAAACTTTGTCTTCAAAATAAGGGTGCGTCTTATATTCCGAAAAATATGGTATATCACACCATGACAACTGAGGCTGAGAAACAATGATTAACTAAATATTGATAAAACTTCATTTGTATTCAAGTTAAAAGGTCACATTAATTATATTGTGTTCAAAACTATTATGACTTTCCTCTTAGGGTACTCTTGATTGCTGTATCATGTAATTTTAAAAAATTCAGGAAATTCAGAAATACAAATTATTTGGTTCTAAGTGATCTAAAATTAACCCAAAATAAAACTTGCATTAAAAAAAGTTACATATAAAAATAGATAAATAAAACTTTTCTCTTGAATAAATTTTGACTCTGAAGTATTAATTTTTAAATGTGTGGAAGAATGACTACAACTTTATTTTCTATATTTTTCTAATTTGGTGGTTTCAGTTTCACCCTTAAGGTGGGATGCACTTATCTATAAATAATACATTTATATGTTTTTAGTTATATGTAACTGTTTTCAAGTATCACATACAAATATAAATTTGTTTGTCAAGTGTCATTTACTGATGTTTATCTTGTGTCATTTAGGGATACATGCTGCTGTATGAAACAATGCTCCCCTCAGTCCTTCATGCCAGAGACAACTGGTTAAAACAGGTTATATGATTTTGTTATATGTCAAATAGTGATATATTTTTTGCACTATTGTTAGGTTTAAGAAGTGCATTTATAATTCATTTCTTGGTATTCCAGAAACTTGTGACATAGTACTTCCATATAAAAATTCATAACATAATTTGTATAAAGTACAATTTATATGATACATAAACATGTATAAAGTGATAAGGAATTACATTTAATGTTTAAGAGAATAGGCTTAAATTAGCATAGTGTATGTTTTAAGTGATGTGAGATTACATTTTGGCAAGTATAAGAATATGTTTGAATAGCACAATTAGTTGGTAAAAGAACACATTTTTAAATGATAAGAAATTGCATTTATGTAGTTATGAGAGTATATTTTGATTTTATCTAAATTGTATAACATGTTTAAGTGATAGAAGATTACACTTAAGTACTCATTAGAATATGTTGAAATAGCATATGAATACATTTAAACATCATACAAACAAATTGAGATGATTGAAGGTGAAACATAGGTGTTAATTAGTTTAACAACCTTTATGTTGCAACAACACATATTTGAGTGATATGAGAAAATTGTTCACTTGAGAAGGAAACAGAAACACCCATTTCAGTTTTATAAAAACTATAATTAATATAACATAAGTTTTTCAAAAGGTAATGTTTCTTGGTCCTAGGGTGGGTATGTGTTTCCAGAGAAGGCATGTCTTTACCTTGCCCCCTTGAGTGATCATGAGGAGTATGAAGAAAGGTTGGAGATTTTCTATATACAAAATCTTGTTAAGAAAATTTTTTTCTTGAACATCATAAATTACTATTTTTATGTTTTGATTATAAGCATAATTGTTCTATTTCTA
This sequence comes from Limulus polyphemus, assembly GCF_000517525.1. NCBI lineage: Eukaryota > Metazoa > Arthropoda > Merostomata > Xiphosura > Limulidae > Limulus > Limulus polyphemus. Next base: position 221,415 of record NW_013667082.1, read on the forward strand.
TTTAAAAAATTCTTACCCTCTGAGATTGTTAGTTGTTTTAATAGCAAATTATAAGGTCATGTAAAATGGTATAATGATACTTTGTAACCTTATATAAATATATTAGTAGACTGCATGTAAATTTTAGTGTATACAGTCCATTTTTAATGTTGTGGTGATAGCCTATAAAATTTGGTGTGATGTTCTTTCCTAAGCATATAATGTTACATTTAATGTTTTGGTGATAGTTTACAGTAAAAGTTTTGATAGTAGCCTGAAGGTCATATTTGATGTTTTAGTGTCCATCTGTAATGTCACTTTTAATATTTTAATATATAATTTTATATAGTTGTATAAAATGTTTTGATAGTGGCCTGAAGGTTATGTTTGATGTTTTGGTGTCTATATATAATATGATTGTACTCTGTTTTGGCTGCTAATCCGCTGCCATCTTCAGGAAGCTCCTGAGAAGAGCTGTGTGTTGTGCTGATAGTGGCTGAGATTTAGTCCTGGTTCTTCTTGATAGAAAGGTTGGTGTGTTATGCACTCATGCAGGGTCTCTCTCATTAGGATTTGAATCAGTTAACTTATTTGGATGCTTTTAAGAAGGCTACCAAGATTTTTCTGACTTCTTTGTTACTTTGACTTGGTGTATTATCAGTTAAGTAGCTGTATATAAGGCTTGTGTTTTTTTCTTTCTTGTTTTTGGTTCATATCTCTTTATTTTCATATTATTCCATTTTGTTGTATGGTCTTCTCTGGCATGATTGGCTATTTTGTAATAGATCACTATTACAAAGTAATGTATTTTATTATGTTTCTGAATTCTACTTTTTGTTGGTTTCTTTGCTTCTCAAATGTGCTGGTGTCCACATTCATAAGAGATATTATAAATGGTGTTTTTGCTCTATTGGATCTCTAAGTGGTTTTGTGTGTACTAACTATGATCGTACTATGTTATGGCTTCTGAATGCTGTTCACACTTTATGCTGTTTACATATCCTTTGTATGATCTTATAGAAACCTTTGACATAAGGGAGTATGGACTTATGTTTGTAATTTTCTTTCTGCATATTCTTAATCTTTATGTTCTTTATTCTCACTAGATGAGGGTACCTATTAAGGAAGCAAAAATTGCATGAATGACAATGTTAGGTAATGTTCCTCCTTACTACTTTCTTTTATCAAATTCCCAGTGATCTCATTAGATGTTAATTGCTCACCCTGCCTTGTGGAAGGTCATTATTGATTCATTTAACTGATTAAGTATTTTTGTATTTAAGTTCAAAGCCAAAAGTCTATAAAAAGTGGAAATGTGCCCTATTACGTTTGTTTTTAATCCCCTTCTTGGGGAAAAATCCTGAAACAACAAAACTGTTGTACATTATCTGACAGTTTCCAGTTATCACATTAAAATTACAGTATTTAAGCCAGCCAACTGTGGTTGATGGAAGCGAGAAGTCTATAAAAAAAAAGTGGAAATATGCCTTTTTTTCAGGGTTTTTTAACCCTCTCCTTGGGTAAAAATCCTAAAACGAAATAGCATATGTATGCTATCAGAGAGTTTCCACTTACCACACAAAAAATTATGGTAATTTGGCCAACCAACTCTGGGTGATGGATGCTAACACACAGACACACAATGAATCATCTTTATAACAAAATTATCATATGTTCAGGGCATCCATTGTCAAGAATGATTAAAGTGATGCATTTATCTTCCTTCTTAGCATTTTTGGTGTTACTAATCTTGTTCATTCTGGAAACCAGGCAGTCTGTAATGATTTTATTTTGCAGTGTTTTCATTTCAATTCAAGGTATTTACCCATATTCGTAGGCTTTCTGTAAACTTCTATGGTGCATAAGTTGTGTGTGTGTCTTGGGGATCATCACATCTTGGAACAGGAGTTTATCTTCTCTTTCTGTTGTGAATTATCTTGTGAAATGTTGTATATTCAGATGGTTCATGGATTCTGGAATATTACTTATAGTGTGTGTGGCCATATTAATAATGTATCAGCCAAATTGTAGATCTTAGAGTGGATGCTCAAGAGGTTATCTTCGATATGTTCCATGTAGGAGCTACTGAGTACTGATGATAGGGGTGAACCCATTACCAGGCCTTGTTGATAAAGAAGGTTGTGAGCTCTGTTATTTCAGTGCATTACTTGACAGTTATATCATTTTCAAACTGTTGGCAGAATATCTTTATTGTTTGAAAAGCTGGTACATTAATGAATAGTTTGTATTTTGTGAGAATATTCTGGTAGCTTTTATAATTTCTTCAAAATTGACTACAAAGGCATATCATAGACTGCCTAGTCCGTAAATTCATGTATAATTATCTCATATTCATTTGTATAATTGTGGAGTAGGAAATATAATATTAACATTTCATTTGCATATTAATTTCTCCTTCCTTATAGTGTAGAATTCTGGCATAAAGTTGAAGATACGTACAAGGTGGATATGTCAGTAGTAGCTAAGACAGCTGTCCAGGAGAGAAATGGTAGGTACAACTTGAGTTTAGTTCATATATGTAAGTGGCTCAAGAAAGAACTGGTAGGTACATCATGAGAATTTAGTTGACCTCAGTATGCTGATGGCTTTCAAAAATGTGGCTTATATAGGAAAAACTAGAAGGTACACTTTAACAGTTTGGTTAACTTTGTTATGATGATAATAGCTAATATTGCATAAAAACAGGTTTACTGCAAATGTTTTGTTTTGTTTTTTCCTCACACTTCTTAATTTGATTTGTGTAATAGATAGCATTTCAGATCTATATTTTGTCTCCAACAAATCACTGCTCCATGATATTTTCATTCAAAACCAGAACTCATCAGTTGGGCTGGAAGATGAGAATTAAAAGATTCTATGAAATGATATTGAGAAACAAAATACAGTTAACCTGTTTTTATAACAATTCTTAGGCATGTTAGTTTTCTAATATTTTCATGGTCTTCAGCATTTAAACCATAACATTTAAAGTATTACACTGCATACATAAACAGCATCTCATTGTCCAGCCCAAATGATGAGTTCTGATACTGAATAAAAACATTATTGAGCATTGACTTGTTGGAGACATAAGATAGATCTGAAATGCTATTTATTACACACCTCTGATTTCAAGCCAAAATGGAGGCGTGTGGAGAAAAAGCATCTGCAGTTAATCTGTTTTTATAACGATTCTTAGGGGTATTGATTTTTAAACATTTTGCCAGCTTTCAGTATGTAAACTGTAGCTAATATGGCAGCTTAAGAGAGGACTTGTATATACAGGTTGACCTGAATATGATGATAACTGCAGCTCAAGAAAGAAAACTGTACATGCATCCTCAGTTTAGGTGATTTGGAATTTGCTGAGGGTAGCTGATAATGTAATTAATCATATGTTAGCATGTGATTTTTTTCTTGTTGGGTGTACATCTGTTAATAAGCAATAGAGTTTGTGTTATTTTTCCAGTATAAACTTTATATAATGTTTTTTAAATGTGAATACAGTATTTAACCTTTTCGACACGGGTCACAGATGAAAGGCCATGTCATATCATTTGTTGACTCGCATCCACAATTTTATTGAACTACTATTTCATGAATTTATGTCAATAAGTTTGGTACCAAACTGTAGATTATAATTCAAATTTTAGAACTATACATTATTCAATTTGTTAATTTAAAAATAAATATTAAAAAAATACAGAAAAACATAAATTTTTGTATGTTACGTCGTATGTTGAATGCAGCACTGATTCAAATTAGATATTTGTGAAGTCACAATACTAAGTCTGTAGTTTCATACGAATTAGAAACTCAGCAAGCTAGAATATAAAATAAGAAGGTCTTATCTTTTCTATTTGCTAAGATATTGCTCATGTAATAAATCAAACATAGTGGCACCCCACTCACTTCTTTCCATTTTTGGAAACACTCCTTTATGTAAATGAATAACCAATCAGAAGCTCAAAATGTCCCCCTAGTTGTTTTCTAAGCATTTCTAACGTTCCTTCCACCATTTCTTTCTTTTGAATCAAGATTTCGATGAGGAAGGTTATGTCTATAGTCTGCTCGACATTTCATATTTTTTAGACTCAAATACAGCTTAGTTACTAAGCTTGATAAATTATAGTAGAATTCTATGGTATTGATGTAGTAATTTATGATTTTTTAGTTATTCAAAAGTATATATAAAACCTAAAAAAATATTTCGTTTCATATCTATTCTCCATGTGGAAAATTTATAAAGGCTTAGCAACCTACGTTAAGCAGCAACTAAGTACAAAGGCCGTAACTAGAGATAATTTTGTTTGCTTTACTGCTTTATTTACTGTTCTGTGTTTTAGGAAAAATAATTTTAAGAACTTATTCCAAAATAGCAATAATCTATATACATATATAATGTATAATAATTGAAATGTGACTGTATTTTACAAAATACTAGTCAACTAAAACACAGCCAAAACAAGTTACTTTGTACAGACCAAAGGTCACCTTTATGTTATTTGATACGGTAACATGAGTGCACGTGAGCCGCATCATTGTAACTTCTGTATTGTTAGCCAGGCATGGGTAAAAGGTCAATATAATAAATATATATAAATGTATAATGTTGTGAGATTTAAGCTGTTTCGTCTAAACATTTATGTTTTCATGTTTTAATTTGTGTTCATTCTAGAATGAAAGAGGCATAATTTATGTTTATTTCATAATTTTTTATGCTGATTGCGAGATCTGTCCAATTTACCGAAATAGTACAGAGATTAATTACTGAAAATAACAGATAAAATATAAAGTTTTTCTTAAGAAATGTTTGATAATTATCCA
>NW_013667082.1:226835-228538 GCF_000517525.1 Limulus polyphemus
CAGGTTAACAAAGACAGTTTGAAACTGACCGTTACTGGGCACATGTTTTAGGGACGAGAATGTGAACGGGTACGAGATTGTAGGGGCGTAGCAGTTAGATGTTAGGTGATTAATATAGGTATAAAGATGTTACCTTACGTTGGTTCAATTTTGGTTTGAGTTCTTGTATAAGTAGGGATTCTTTAATTTTTCGTTTGTTTGTCTTTGTTTCTTTACTTAATATGTTGGTGTTTTCTATTTTTATGTTGTATTTATTTGTTTTGCAGTGTTCAAAAATGTGGGAAGGTGTTTTTCTGTGTTTGTTTAATCTGGTTTCCATTTTTTGGCTTGTTTATCCAATATAGAAGTCGTGGCAGTTGTTGCATTGTATTTTATAAATAATGTTGGTGTTATGTTTGTCACTGTAATTTTTACATAGTATGGAGTTTAGTTTTGTGCCCATTTTTGAATGAATTTAGTGTTTATTGGAAAGTTATGTTTGGTTGCAAGTAATTTCAAAATGTTGATTGTTTTGTCACTAATATCTGGAACATACGGTATGCAACAATGCAGGGTTTTATAGTTAGTTGTTTCATTGAATTTATTACTGTTTGTTTGCTGTTGATTGTGTTGTTGGCCTTGGTATGTGTGTATGATTTTTTTGATAGTTTTTGAAGGAAATTTATTGATGTTGAGGAAGTGTTGTTTTAATTGTTTGATTTTCTCGTTAATTTTATCAGGTGAGCATAGTTTTGTGGCTGTGTTTATTTGGTTTTTTAATATGTTGAACTTTGTTTTGTTTCATGTGCTGAGTCCCAGAGAATGTATAGTCCAGTATGGGTGATTTTTATGTGGATTTCTGTTTTGAATTGTGTATCGGTTCTTGTAATCTTGAGGTTGAGAAATGCTATTTGTTTAGCTTCTTCGTATTCACAGGTGAACTTAATATTGCCGTGTATGGAGTTAGCGTTGTTGTAGTTAAATGATTCAAAGATCGACATTATGGGTCGTAGTGGACAATTGGGTTTGTAAGGCTTGGGGGTGCTGTACAGTTGTGGTGTGCTGGAGTGGGTCTTACATAGGTAGGAATAAAGGTTTTCTGAGATTGTGTTAGTTTTTACAATTGTAGTAGCATTTTGTTTAGTTGATTTTCATGTGTTTTTGTTGGATTTGTGAGCATTAGCTTAAATTTGGTTGTATCTGATGGATGTCATTCATTTTATGAATCTACTCATTGTGTTCATTATTACAATGTCATTGCCTTTATCTGCTTTTAGAATTTTGATGTTTTAGGTTGTTTATAGAATTAATATCTTTCTGGGTAAGGTTGTTTTTAGCTTTCTTTTCTGTGAAATTATGTTGGTGGTTTTGTGTGAGAATTCTTTGAAAACATTTTTTTAAATACTGTTTTGATGTGTTTCGGGGAAATAGATGTTTTCAGTATTACCTGGAAAGATAAGTTGTTGGTTATCGATGGAATTGGTGTTGATGTTGTCTTCTTTCCCGTGGCTGTTTTCTGTAGTTTTTTGGTGTTTTTGGTCTGTGCAGAATGGATCACTAGTCTTGTTTTTGTACTTTATTGTAAGTAAAGTTTTTAATAACTATACCAGCCATCTCTGCTATACACTTTGGATTTGCTATTTTTAATCCATTCCTTTCTTTTGATTTTATTTTGCCTGATTATTTAAGTGTTAATTTTCTATGCATACATACATATATATATA
>NW_013667082.1:229394-237708 GCF_000517525.1 Limulus polyphemus
TTTATAATCAGTCACAAGAACGTCGAATCTGAATCACTTGAAAAAACACGAAGGTGCTTAACTTTTTCCAGGTGTATATATAGACACATATAAACACACACATGTATGCATGTATAGAGATAGAAGGGACTATTATATCCATTGTAGTATTTGTTTTATTGTTGATTTGTCAAATATTTTACTAGTTATGTACATGTAAGATTTCAAATTACAAGTTGAATTTTATGTGACAACAGAGATTTTTTTTAATTTTAAAGAAAAGAAGAAGAAATGTAAAGTTGAATACAATATTATTTTTGGTCATGTTTCAAATTTTGTAAAATATGTTCTTGTGTAACTTTGAAATAAAACATTATATGATAAAAGAAATTAGAATAATTTTGAAAAAATGCTGTAAATAATATATTACAATTTAAGTTCAAGCAAATGTCCATATGACAGGATAATTTGTAGTAACTTTCAAAGAATTTTGCAGTCTTTGTTTCATTACAAACTATAATGTTTGTGCTATTTCTCTGCCATCTCAAGTTGTTTGAAATATTAGCACATATAAACTTGATTACTGTTAGGTGATACTAAAAAGTTCTGTTGGTGGTTTGTCAGATCATGCAAGTTGTACTGGTGGTAATCTGTCTAGACATGCAAGTTGTACTGGTGGTAATCTGTCAGGTCATGCAATATGTACTGGTGGTAATCTATCAGGTCATGCAATTTGTACTGGTGGTATTCTGTCAGGTAATGCAAGTTGTACTGGTGATAATCTGTCAGGTAATGCAAGTTGTACTGGTGGTATTCTGTCAGGTAATGCAAGTTGTACTGGTGGTAATCTGTCAGGTCATGCAATTTGTACTGGTGGTAATCTGTCAAGTCATACAAGTTGTACTGGTGGTAATCTGTCAGGTCATACAAGTTGTACTGGTGGTAATCTGTCAGGTCATGCAATTTGTACTGGTGGTAATCTATCAGGTCATGCAAGTTGTACTGGTGGTAATCTGTTAGGTCAAGTAATATATACTAGTGGTTGTCTGTAAGGTTGTGCAAGTTGTACTAATGGTATTCTTATGGGTTTTAAAAATTATACAATTAAACACGGACACACAGGTGAAAACATAACTTCCATTCATCCCTTCAGTGGTGGAGGTAATGATCACAATCTCATCATTGAAGTATTTGACAAAGGAAAAGGTTTTGTAGATTCCACACCAAAACTACAAATCATCTATTCTGAGACCTAAATATTGAATCTACCTTTAAACCATTATCTTATTAAAGGCAAAAAAAAAAAAATAGAGACATAAGTCTATTTGAAAGGAGAGTTCCCTAACAGGTAAGTTATTAACAAAATTATGACTATCCTGCAGGTGAATTTCAGAACTCCATAGAGTTCTGAAAGATCATAAAGAGAACTACAACTCTAGCCTGTTGTTTTCACTTGCAACTCTGTGATAGGATCGTTATCATGGTTACTTAATGGGCTAGTAAAACCATAATTAAATTATGTACCTTTCCATTTGAATATTATATATGATTATTTGGAACCATGGCTTAAAATTGATTTAAAATTGTTGAACATATTTTTTTGTATTTAATATATGTTTCAAAACACAATTTTCAATAATTTGATACAAATATTCTGATACTTGCATGAATTATTTCTTGAAATATCAGGACATTTGTTAGTCTATAATGTTTCATGTCAGTGTGGCAGCCTCTAAGAAGAGAGAATTTAAAAGAGTACTGATTACAAATTTAGAAAACATTTCAGACCCAGCAGCATGGCAAAAGAAAATAACTACTGTAGGTCTGAAAAATTATTTCATTTCCTCTTTATAAAATCTTTAAAAAATGCTAATGGATACCTCATATTAAGACATCTTAGTCAATGAACAAGCCTCCTCCTTTCAAGATGCTTGTGTTTTAATTTTCTTAGCAATCATTACATGTATATTATATAAAGTATGATGTTTTCATTGATGTGTTGAGATTAGCATTCCTGGTTTGCATATTTTCAGGGTGACTTTGAATGCAAGTGTTTTGGTTACAACTTCATCCATGGGTTTGTAGTGTGGTTTACAGTACAGTTTCCTGGGGGATTAGTCTTGTCAACTTCACCATACCAAAGGTAAGATGAGTTGTAAATCTGAAGAAGTATAATTAGAACTGAAGCAGTTTCCTACTATTCAAATTCAATGACGAGGAACCCACTTTGAGACTAATAATGGCTGGAGACGGCTTAAATGGGTAATGAAGAAAAACTTCTTCATTACCCATTTAAGCCGTCTCCAGCCATTATTAGTTTCCTACTAGTTTAAAACTTTGACATCCTGAATTTCAGCAATAACTTCTTTAGAAATTTACTTTGGATTTGTACATACTGTACAGTTAAGCTCAAACAAAGATACATATTGTATATCAATACAGTTAGGTTTCAACAGAGATGTATTATTAGGAACTGAAAAGATTCATATTGTATACTAGTACACTTATGTTTTAACAAAGATGTATTATTAGGTAGTAAAAAGATGCATATTATAGACTGATACAGTTAGGTTTCAAAACAGATGTATTATCAGGAAGTGGAAAGATACAGATGTATGTAATATACATTTAGGTTTCAACAAAGATGTCATATGTTGAATTCAAAAGACAGTTTACATTCATTTCAAACAAAGATGCTAGGAAGAGGAAAGAGAGCACAAAAATATGTTCTAAATAAGACATGTATTAAAAACATAGAATCACAGAGTATGTTTATGTCAAAGAACTATAAGGTTGTCAAAAGATTGTGTACAATTTGGTTTCAAAGAAATTGTGCTGTAAAGGAAGTGGAAATATTGCTTTTATTTCCTTCTTTTTTTTTTAATATAATTCAATTTCTAATGCAGTTATACTTTTCCTTATTGGTTATAAATTATTTGAATAATTGTTTTCAACATGACTAAGAAAGCTTGTTCCGAAACAAGTTTTGTCATAATTAATATAAACACTTTTCATTGTGAAAACCCACAACTTCCTTCTTCACAGCTCTATTTTCAAGAGTATAAAAAGTCATAATAGATAAACTCTAAGGTCCTGTTTATTAGCAATATGAACATCTTTTTAGTGAAACTAAGTGATTTCCTGTTACAGCCCTTCTTATCAGGAGTATAAGTAGCTGTAGCAGTGAAATCCAGCAAATTATTACTAGACAATTCTGTTTATGAGGAATATAAACATTGGTGGCAGTTTAAAACTTATTGCCTTATTTTTGACAGTCCTATTTATAAGGAGTGTAAACAATTGTATCTGTAAAACCTTGTGAGTTACTGCTAGACAGTCCTGCTCATCAGGAATATAACCAGTGGTACTGTTAACAGTAAGACCTAGTGACTTGCTTGTAGACAGTCCTGCTCATCAGGAATATACCCAGTGGTACTGTTAACAGTAAGATCTAATGACTTGCTTGTAGAAAGTCCTGTTTATCAGGAATATAACCAGTGGTACTGTAAACAGTAAGTCCTAGTGACTTGCTTGAAGACAGTCTTGTTTATCAGGAATATAACCAGTGGTACTGTTAACAGTAAGACCTAGTGACTTGCTTGTAGGCAGTCCTGCTCATCATGAATATAACCAGTGGTACTGTTAACAGTAAGACCTAGTGACTTGCTTATAGACAGTCCTGTTTATCAGGAATATAACCAGTGTACTGTTAACAGTAAGACCTAGTGACTTGCTTGTAGGCAGTCCTGCTCATCATGAATATAACTAGTGTACTGTTAACAGTAAGACCTAGTGACTTGCTTGTGGGCAGTCCTGTTCATCATGAATATAACCAGTGGTACTGTTAACAGTAAGACCTAGTGACTTGCTTGTAGACAGTCCTGTTTATCAGGAATATAACCAGTGTACTGTTAACAGTAAGACCTAGTGACTTGTTTGTAGACAGTCCTGCTCATCAGGAATATAACCAGTGATATTGTTAACAGTAAGACCTAGTGACTTGCTTGTAGAAAGTCCTGTTTATCAGGTGAATAAACAATCATAACAGTAAAACCCTGTGACCTACTGCCAGACAATTCTTTTTCTTAGCTATGCAAGTAATATTTATACTGAAACTTAATAACTTCCTGTCAAACAATCCTTTTTTATCAGTAATGTATACAGTGTTTATTTTGAAACCTACTTGCTCTTTGTTGAATAGTTCTATTTATTATTAATATGGACAGTATTTATAGTGAAACCTAATGGCTCTTCATTGAACAGTCCTATTCATTATTAGTGTGAACAGTGTTTATAGTGAAACCAATTATGTTATTATTAATAATATAAATACATGTTGAAAATTTAACTCACTGACTTGCTTCTAAGTAATCTTGTTTATTAGCTGTGTATTATAGGAGAACAAGTCACATATGTTAAACAGTTTTCCTTATCAGCACTTTCAACAATCTTCTTCTTATTGTTATCAGTGAAACTCACTGGGGTCACAGCATTCTCCGTATTCCACAGACGGATGTCAAACAAGACACCATATTAAAGGGATCGTTAATAATCCAGCCAAATCAACAGTTTCGTAGGTTAGTAGAGGAAAATTGCAGTTAATGTTTATGATAAATATTATTTATTACTGAACAGTTTTTTTACATTATATTATACTCTTAAAGTATTTATAACTTGAATTTCTTGAAATATAAGTATATCTATCTGTCTATATATAATATATATATATATATATATAAAACATGACATTGTTATAATATATGAATATGTACAGAGGGCTGAATCACATTATATTATAATGATTTTTGAATATTTGAATTATTATGATATGGCTAACCCAAGCATGATCAGCCATGTCAAGAATTGAGCATTATGTTTCATCTATAAAACTTGGTTTTCTCTAAGTCTACTTTGTGTTCTTTGCACTGATTCTCGATCATCGGCGTAATAATCTGAATAACCTAAAGAAAACAATTTCTACTTATTACATTTTATTTCCAAGCATCATTTGAAACATCTAAGAAATTTGGTATTGTTTGAAGAGTATTGTGCTGGGCATGATGTAGTGTTTTGTGTGCCTTCACTGTGAATCCAAAAGTTCATGGTTTGCATCATTTACGACAAAACTTGCTTCACACCCTGGGGACATAGATGCACTAAAGTCAGATGGTCAAATCCCAGTTTTCAGTTAGGCAAGAGTTGGCAGTGGACACTGTTTACTAGCTATCTTCCAACTAAGACAATCAGTTAAAAATTAAGAATTGTTATGCACAGTTAACCTTTATGTATTATATAAGAAATTCGTAGGAAAAGTTGGTGTTCAAAAAATTAAAAAGTTTCATGAACACAGAAAACATTAATGTTTAAAAAAATGGTAAAATACCATGACCATAGGAAAAGTATGTTTAAAAAAAAGGAAAATGCCATAATTCTCACTAAGTAACCCATTTTAAATGCTAATGTTTCATATTTATTGTTTCATTTGTAGATTTAATATTTGCATTAACAAGTCCTTGGCTAGTACATTATTTTGTGAAATAATGGTCAAGGAAGTGATTTTAGTTTTCTAAAGCAGCTTCAAGTAAAGCTTGTTTATAAAAATTTTCTATGCTTATGATTTTCTGAAATGTAACAGTTTTGCTGTTTATTCATAATACAAAGGGTTGAGTATGTTATATTCAAACGATATTTTGACATTCTTAGGTGTTCATATGTAGTGTGACACCATAGAAATTTGATTGTGTTTGGGAAGGGTATGTAACAGCCCATTCTGATGCAAAGTATTTGTACACTCAGGTCATAAAGAATTTTCAGATTGAGGATTTAAAGTTTCCCAGATAGGATTCTCACTTGTACTTAATGGCATTGAAAAACAAAAGAACAAGGATTAACGTGGGGCACTAGAACCATCCAGAAAGAGATCTGCAGCTTATCACATCCCAGTCTTGGAAGCAAAGTATGCTGCATCTTGTAATAAGTGAGAAACAAAGAACACAAAGGTCAGTGGCAAAATATCCACATGTCCCAGGCAACAGTACACAACATGGTCAAGAAGGATCTTCATCAGAAAAAGTGACACAAGTCACATATCCACAAGTTGCTTCCACAACAAATCTGTCAACTGTTGCATACCTCAAGCATGCTATTTCAATAACAAGACATGCTGGTCAAGCCACTGGCTGTACTATCTATATACACACAACATGGTCAAGAAGGATCTCCATCAGGAAAAGTGACACAAGTCACGTATCCTCAAGCATGCTATTTCATAACAAGACATGCTGGTCAAGCCACTGGCTGTACCATCTATGTATATCTGTACAATCATACTGTTGAAACAGGCATCTTCCTAGACTAGATACATTATGGAATACTTGCAGGTAGGAGTTGTGTGTTTGGGACATGATAGTATTTTTGAAATGTAAAGTAGACTGCAGGGCTATTGTGAAGATGCAAGGTAATCAGATATAATATGAATGGACATGGAAGAATGGATTATAATGACATGATAGGGCTCTAAAATAATTTTATCATAACATACTCAGTCTATGTATACACATGGTATTCACAAAATAAAACAATATGAACAGTGTGATTATTCCTGATGAATTTGATTTTGCTGATGTTTAATTAACAAAATTTACTTTTTTTAGATTCTTGGATGTCAAACTAAACTACCAAAAGGATGAAAGCATCGCTCATTCTCTTGTTTTTAAAATGGATGATCTACCATAAAGAATGTGTGAATATTGTTGTAAATATGTAAAAACAATGATGCATAAAGCAAGTGTGAATATTGTTGTAAATATATGTAAAAACAATGACTGATAAAAGTAATCCACTGAAAAAGTATGACTGATGTTTTATTATAATAAATAAATAAAAACATTTTTTCTGTGTACAGCAAATTAAAATGTTTGATAGAAAATGAAGTGAAAAAAAAAAGACTCAATTTTCATAGTGATGTTAAGTTGTCAGAGTGAACATGGTTTTCTGAGAATTATATGAATTTATCTATAAAATAAATATAATTAACTTGATAAACATTTTTTGCCTTCTTACCAAATATAAAAGCCCTCTGTTTTATGTTTCATAAAAATCAGGTATCAGTAAGCAATCACAGGTTGCATAGTGATGAAAGGAACTCACCTCGGTGAAAGCTGTCCGCAAATTTTGAAGTCGAATATAAAACAGTTTGCTTGGTATTCACATAAAGAACAGATCTTCTGAAACAATGGTAGTTTTACCAAAAATAAAACAACTTATGTCATAAGAGAGACTAGGCTATAAACTCTTTTACCACATTCTGTTTAAACCCTTGATACAGAGAATAGAAAAGTTAATTTAATGATAATAAGACAACAAAGGAAAGAATACAGTACAGTAGGTTCTGACTTCTTATACAGCTAAAGCATTTCTTTATTTTGAAAGGCTATTTTTTCCATTATATTACATGTCTTGCTCACCCCTGGTGATTGAGTCCACTTTGGATGAACTAACTGACAAAATGTGTAAAAGAATTGCTCACCCCTGGTGATTGAGTCCACTTTGGATGAACTAACTGACAAAATGTGTAAAAGAATTGCTCACCCCTGGTGATTGAGTCCACTTTGGATGAACTAACTGACAAAATGTGTAAAAGAATACATTCTTCATCATACTCTATGTTCAGGTGTAGTGCAGGCCTGACATTTTAAGACCATTAATTTAGCAAATAAGTAATACATGTTACAGATTGAAGAGATGATCCTTGTAACTTATTTGTTGTTAGAACTGTTTGTCAGTTTTACTGTTAATGCAATTTGTATGTGACAGAATTAAACAAGCTCTTATACTGAACTGCTTGGTTTTGAGGTTCAAATATTCTTATGTCTTTAATTCCACAAGGTGGAACACCAGAAGGCTGTTGTTGAGATTTATACTTCTTATGCTTGTAGCTTACATTACATGGAATATTAAGATTGTTGTTGTTAAGGTTTACATCTTCTGTGACTGTAACTACATAACCTGTAAAGTAGGGTGTTTACTATGTGTATTTGCACTTTTCCATCTCTGATGATAACATGTAAATTGTGTACACAGTCTGTTATACTTTAGTACTTTCAGTTGAGTTTCACACTTTCCCATGACTAGCTACACAATCTGTTATACTTCAGTACTTTCAGTTGAGTTTCACACTTTCTCATGACTAGCTACACAATCTGTTATACTTTAGTACTATCAGTTGAGTTTCACACTTTCCCATAACTAGCTACACAATCTGTTATACTTTAGTACTATCAGTTGAGTTTCACACTTTCCCATAACTAGCTACACAATCTGTTATACTTTAGTA
>NW_013667082.1:238612-239695 GCF_000517525.1 Limulus polyphemus
ATTGTCACGGGAGCTCGATGACGCAACAATACTTTTTAGACAGTGTACCAGTATATAATATCGCAACACATTGTCAGTTAACGACATTATTCAGTGTGAAGGTCCAGTGACATCATAATCCCGCTTGTATCTCTCATCCCAAATGTAAAAACTACTGTATGCTTATCTGGATAAACATTTGTTCGTGCTTTGAAAAATAAAAAGGAGGGGGGGGGGGTAATTGAAATTGCTGAAGTACCTAGTTAGAGACAGCCTGTTGTTTGTAGTACCTATGGTTGCCAGAAGGAAACAGATGCCGATAACTGTCAACTCGAGCCACACGTGCATCACCTTCTCTTTACATAAACACTACTGAAAATCTGGAAATGTCTTCACCAGCTTGTTTTGATGAAAAACAGTAAATATTATTTACACGTTAGATTGCAACAGAACGATAATTGGTTTTAAAGGCATGCCGTAGTCAACAGTTAAGTAGAGGTCAATATATTAGTTGCTTCGATAACAGATTTAAAACTGGTACACTGTTTTTAATCTTCAGACGAACTGCCAGTCAGAAGCTGAGATGGCACACACATGCACAAAAAACTCAACTTTGTTGGGACATTCAACTCAACAAGTGCTCGTTTCCCACTAGAAACCACGTTAAATGCTCGTTTCCCACTAGAAACCACGTTAAAAAAAAAGAGTTCATAGATTTATAATGATGGTACATCACTTGGTTGAAATGATTTCGTAAGCTTCGACAGAGTACAAAGTTCATGGCCGTGTGTTGTAATTCAGTCAGCCTTGTGTACTTGAGGGAAAACCTTGGCTAAAAACATCTCTCAATAGGCGAAATTCACTGGTAACATTCTTAAAACACTCATCTTAGTGGCAATATAACTTGAAAGAATTAAATAATTTGTTTATAATTCTTTCGTGCGGCTACTAGTAATATCCACTAGTAGCTGACTATGTTTGGGTAACTATTCCTGAATGTATTTTTTTATTTGAATAATCCATTTTAGTAAACATTCATAAGTAAATCCACGTCCAAAGAAAACACCGACCTTGCTTCTAAGAACACACATGTTTACGAATTTA
>NW_013667082.1:240042-242928 GCF_000517525.1 Limulus polyphemus
CTAGCCCTTTCAGCCGTGGGGGCGTTATAATATGACGGTCAATCCCACTATTCGTTGGTAAAAGAGTAGCCCAAGAGTTGGCGGTGGGTGGTGATGACTAGCTGCCTTCCTTTTTGTCTTACACTGCTAAATTAAGGACGGCTAGCGCAGATAGCCCTCGTGTAGCTTTGCGCAATATCCATAACAAACAAGCAAGTTTATGCTATTCTATTTATTACAATAGTCGTTAAGTTACTTTTCGGGACTTGAGCATGTACACCTAGCCTAAACTACAAACGTGTAAAATTCCCCATTGTTTCGGCTAGCTAGTCTTTCACTACTAAATTAGAGAAGGCTGGCGCAGCTTTGCGTGTAGCTTTGCGCGAAATTCAAACCAAACCGACTTATTAACCTTTATATAAGTAGGGGATGAAACGGCCTGTAATACATTACACATTGTGGAAATAAACATTATCACAACGACTTATTGACATGTATGAAAGTAGCTGGGGAAATGGTCTGCAGCACATGACTAGTTGTAAAGGTTTTTCATTAGTTCTTTTCATCCTTGAAATTTTATTTTTATGAAAACTATCAAATAACTTAAGTAATTTCCTCCTTTATCACACTAGGTCTACATCTTGATACATGAAATGCTCTGGATTACAAGTTCTTTACATCTTAACACATGAGGTTGAATTACACCATGTTGGATTACAATTTCTCTACATCTTAACACATGAAGTAGTAGTTTCGCATGGTGTTTCTCACATCTCCAAATTCTGTTGGAGGTGAGTATCCAGGAGTGGAACTTGCGTCCTACTTCGGACACCGGGTGAGCATGTTTCGGTGTGACGGGGTTTCGAGTCAAGTGCCCTAACCACCTGGCCATGACGGGCCAACACATGAAGTTGAATTACACCATGCTAGATTACAATTTCTCTACATCTTTACACGTGAAACGAGATATTGAATTATACTCCTTGAAAGTATTAATTAGTTAAGGGACCATTTTTTAGGCTGGCCGTACACAGCTATGAGAGGCTCGCATTAAGTCCAAAGGTTTCTGCGAAGAATGTCAATTGTTGCATTTCTACCAATGTAATAATAATATTCTATTTATTTAACATACGCATATAGTTGAAATCACTCATATTATGTTTCACAAACTTTAATTTATTCATCTTTTATGACTTGTCTCCAATCAATACGTCTCTTTTGTAACATTCAAAATTCCAGCTTTAAGTAAACAAAAATATACGAGTGTTATAACTATAGAAATAGAAAAGTGTACAGTTTTGTTCTTTACTTTATCGCTGACATATTAAAATCAATATCGCTATAACTTCAAGATTAAGTATTGCGTCCCTCAACTACCCAAGTAACAGATAAAACAAATGTCGGGAAATAGTGTCAATATACATTCATTTACACACGAGACAGATAGAATCAGTATTATTATGTGTTTTGGATTTATATAACTTCACGAGACAAGTAGTACCAGTATTATTATATACGCTCAGAATTTAGTGCGTTACCTAAATAAGTGACAGATAGACTCAATATCATTATGTGTTCAGGATCAAGTAGCACGTTATATAACTACGCAAGGGACAGATAGAACCAGTAGCATTATGTGTTCAGGATTTAGTGCGTTAAAAAAACTATACAAAGGACACAGAATCAATATCATTATGCATTCAGGATTTAATGTGTTACTTAACTATACAAGGGACAGATAGAACCAATATCATTATGTGTCCAGGATTTAGTGCATTACTTAACTATGCATTGAACAGATAGAACCAGTATCATTATGAGTTCAGTATTAAGTAGTGTGTTATTCAACTATACATACTCATATTACGAACGCTTTCTAAATGTAGACTCGAAATCAAACAGATATCCGAATTGTTTTTGTAAAAATAAAGTTTAAAACTCTTCAATTGACCATTTTGTAACAATAGACTTTAAATCAAACTCATATCACGAACGTTTTATAATAGCCATTCCAGTGGTTCAACGGTAAGTCTGAGGGCTCACGCCGCTAAAAACTGTATTTCGATACTCGTGGTCGGCACAAATAGACATTTGTGTAGCTGAGTGTTTAACAAACAAACAGTTTAAACTCGTACGTTGACCATTTCATAATAATGGACTTTAAGCCAAATGAAGATCATCTTATAATAGTAAACTTTAAGTAGAATTTCTTGTAATAATAGACTTTAAGCCTAACTGATATCGCGATAATT
The DNA here is from genome assembly GCF_000517525.1 of Limulus polyphemus. Taxonomy (NCBI): domain Eukaryota; kingdom Metazoa; phylum Arthropoda; class Merostomata; order Xiphosura; family Limulidae; genus Limulus; species Limulus polyphemus. The sequence goes on from NW_013667082.1 coordinate 242,274, forward strand.
TACTAAAAATATATCTTAAGCATTAATTATATCACGAAAGATTTGTAATAATAAACTTTAAACAAGCTCATGTCACAAACATTTTGGAATAACAGAGTATAAATCGAAATTAAATCACGATTATATTTGTTAATAGACTTTGAAGCAAACTGATATTCCGCCTTTGTTTCAATAATTAAGTTTAAAATAGCTCATATCACTAACTCTTTGTAATAATAGACTATAAACTAAACTCATATCACTAACGTTTTGTAATTTGTTTGTTTGTTTTGAATTAAGCGCAAAGCTACACGAGGGCTATCTGCGCTAGCCGTCCCTAATTTAGCAGTGTAAGACAACCCTTGGGCTACTCTTTTACCAACGAATAGTGGGATTGATCGTCACATTATAACGTCTCCACGGCTGAAAGGGCGAGCATGTTTGGTGGGACGGGGATTCGAACCCGCGACCCTCAGATTGCGAGTCGAATGCCCTAATCACCTGGCCATGCCGGGCCCGTTTTGTAATAACAGACTACAAACTAAGCTCATATCACTAACATTTTGTAATATAGACTATAAACTAAGCTCATATCACTAACTTTTTGTAATAATAGACTATAAACTAAACTCATATCACTAACATTTTGTAATAATAGACTATAAACTAAACTCAT
>NW_013667082.1:243983-249311 GCF_000517525.1 Limulus polyphemus
AAACTTTAAACAAGCTCATGTCACAAACATTTTGGAATAACAGAGTATAAATCGAACTTAAATCACGATTATATTTGTTAATAGACTTTGAAGCAAACTGATATTCCGCCTTTGTTTCAATATTTAAGTTTAAAATAAACTCATATCGCTAACTTTTTGTAATAATAGACTATAAACTAAACTCATATCACTAACATTTTGTAATAATGGACTATAAACTAAAATCACATTACAAACTTTTCTAACAACATAATTTGAAACAAACTAATATTACGAAAATTAATAAAAGTAGATTTTAAAACACACTCTTATTCCGATCGTTTTTTTAACATCGGAGATTAGACTAAACTCATCCTTTGACTTTGTGATAATAGTCCTTAAACTAGCCTCATATAACGATCATTTTCTTATGTTAAACTTTAAAGAAAACGCTTATCTTGTTTGGTTTTCATATAATATAATAAACTCCTACCCAAAATTGTTTGAAATACTATGCTATAAACCAAACTCATATTACGAGCATTGTCTAAAGATATGCCTTAAATCAAATTCATATCACGAACATTTTGTTACAATAGACTTTAAACAAAACTTTAAGAATCTTTCATGATGGACTTTTAATCATACTCATGTCTTGATCTATTTTTTAAAAATGTACTATACCATGGGCATCCGCCGGAGAGGACAAGGAAGGCACTTGCACCACCCCCACGGAATTTCAGGGCAAAGTTTATTTCAATAATTGATTTTAAAAATGTACTAGAAAAGAATACTATGACGAAATTAGGTGTACATAAATAAGTCTTAATCAGCCAGTGTATCGCATTCAAACTTCAAGGCAATGGCCTGCGCTCTGCGTGGCTACCATTTCACTCATCAACTAAAAACTGCTGATGACCTGAATAAATGCAGTTTTGTCATAATTGATCTTTTCACGATAAACACTTATCGTGCATAAACTAGACAGGCGTTCTACTGACAGGATTGATCGCAACCATGTTTGAACGCTTCTCATCGTACTAAATGAACTTTTAACGGTGTACGATGTATATATATATATATACCACAGAACAGCGTTGAAAAGCATTTGATTTTTCAAAATTTTCTGAAGGAGCCCCTTGCAAACAACGACACTCTCCGTGTTCTTAGGTTACGGGTTTGCCCCCACATGGAATACATTCTACGGACGCCCTTGGACTATACACCAAACTCATATCATGTACCTTTTGTAATAATCGACTTTAAACCAAACTCATATTACGATCATTTTTTCACAAAAAGACTTCAAGCCAATTCCTCAGTTATCATGAAAAGCATTGTTTGAATAACTGTCCTGTTCATTTGAAGCCTTGTCGTTATACTAAGAATAACGAAAACACGTCTTGTTTAATAACAATGATCAATCCAATTCTTTTCAACATAGTGTTACGTCTCCGTTCGTTAATTAACTTTCCGTAACTTCGTTCCGACGAAACTTTAGCGACACAAGTCTTTACTTAATAAAACTGGTTTATTCTTTCCGAATATAACTTTACGATGCACTTAATTTCACTATTCGCGCTAAAACAAACACTATAACGAACGAACGTTAACTTCAACAATACCCTGTGACTGCAGTTCAATTACTCACTATCTACACACACATTACATTATCCCGTCACGTTGTCACCCTCTTTTATATACCAGACTACCCTATATCTAGTAAATACTAGAGCATTCGCCAAGGTACAGGATAGTTCTAGAAAATAGGTGGCGCCACACCAGTCACGTGACCTCGATGACGCAACAATATCAAATTTTATGTTAGCCATATTTCAGATGTTTTTTAGAAGTACTTTTGGTTTTCGAAATCATTTTCCCTTTTTTAAAGAATGTCATATTGAGAGCATTTTCTGGTAGTAAAAGTTAAACAAATCCATAATGTGATCATTGTCAAGCAATAGTTTTTAAGGAAATATCATACCATGGACATTCAAAAGGAAAGCTTCGTGAGTTAGGAAAGCCAAAGCAAATTTGAGAATCACACGAGTAAAAATTAAAAAGATTATAATAGTCATTTAACACCTAGAATTAAACACGACAATGTAACTTTGTTTTAGTGCTTCTTTTTTTTTTAATTTCAGAAGAAAAAAAAACCATGATAGCAGATAAACGTACTTCTAACAACTTGCATATACGTACATTCAGGTACACAAGGTATACCTGAATATCACTAACGTTTTGTAATAATAGACTATAAACTAAACTCATACTACTAACTTTTCGTAATAACAGACTATAAACCACCTTGTAGCAATTTCCAGACAATTATGATATCACAAACACGCGTTACTAAACACGTTGTTTTGGAGGTAATTTAGAATAGAATGAGAGGTTTCGAGCTTATACACTAAATTAAATTATTGGTAAGAAACATGTTTTCTTGTCTTAACCATGGGCGGATTAGGCCATCTGGCAGGCGCTAGGTGAGCCCGTCAAATTGTAGTGAAATTTTTGTGTGTGTATTTTATTTTCCTGATATTATTTTATCACATTGCTTCATGTGTAAAGATATGCAGGATAATTGATCTCCTTTAAAAAACATTTTAAATTACATCATTTAGTTAGTTAATTTTATTTAAGGCTTGCTCCCTGTTGCGTTGTGTCACGTTATAGCCATATTTAAATATAATCGTTCCTATAATTTATCTTATTTGCATTCTCTAAATTGTGTTCACTCAAATTTACGCATTCTTTATTTATAGTTTTTGTAATTCCTTCTAAAGTAAATTATAAATTGTCGTGGTTTAAAATGATAAATTATTAAGCCGTGTTTTTAAGTATTTTTACAGAATTTTTCAAAAATAGATAATAAGAAGAAGCCCCCTGGAGGTACAGAAGAAGAAAGAACACGCAAACGTAAACGTCTACAAGAAAAGGTAGTGAAATGTGCTAAAATGATGAATTGGTTATCAGGCACCAGTACAAATCCTCTGATGGTACGAATACCTAAAGGGGCAAAGGACGAGGACGACGCTCCCATGGCCAGGTGGTTAGAGCGCTCGACTTGTAATCTTAGGGTCGCCGGTTCTAATCCCCGTCACACCAAACATGCTCGCCCTTTCAGCCCAATCCCACTATTCGTTGGTAAAAGAATAGCCCAAGAGTTGGCGGTGGGTGGTGATGACTAGCTGCTTTCCCTCTTGTCTTACACTGCTAAATTAGGGACGGCGAGCGCAGGTAGCCCTCGTGTAGCTTTGCGCGAAATTCAGAAACAAACAAACAAACCGATGGCACCAGTGCCAGTAGTGACATCGGATGAAACTCCACTACCATAACATGTACACAATATAAACACTGCCGTTCAACCAGTCGATACACTTTTCATTTAGAGCCATCAGAATCTACCATCGACGAAAATGAAAGAAGCTATTAAAAAAAAAAATCATCCGATCCAAGTTCAGCTAGTAGTACTGAAAATTTCGAAAGACATCTTCAAAAGGGAAAATGGTTCGAAACGAAACTGGCTCTCATATAATGAAACTTCAAAAGCACTTTACTGCACAGTCTGCCTTGCGTAGTCCAAATCGAATGAGACTGGGAAATTCATCACTGGAATGAATAAGACTCTTAGTCATCACATTTTCGTAATTTCTTGAAAACAAAATAAGCCTCGTTCAAATTTAATGTTTATCCATTATTCTCTTGTATAAAATTGATAAATAAATGTAACTTTCGATTCCCCTTTATCTTCATTAAAACAGTTATGAGATAAGTCGTTAACTATTGTGTAGTTCTTTTGTAGCAATTCAAACGTGAAAAGGAATATTTCATTATTATCACCAATTCACAAAAATAAAACATAGCTAGCCTTAATCGTTTCAGTTTGAATGAATCCTGTAATATAACCATTTACATATTTTTCTTTGTTTGTTTACGAAGTAAGAACAATAGCGTTTGACCTTCTGAATAAATTAAAAATATATCAGTTTCTATATTCGTATGAAACCTGGCAAGACCATTTTGATTAGATCATTAAATATATAACAAAAAATGTTCCCTTCTCACTGTTATATTAATTCTGTGCATACTTATGAATATTCCTTGCATATGCAGTAAGTCGTTTTTAGGCGTCGATAACGTATTAACTAGCTTATTTCATTTACCTTTTGTGTTCGTGAAGTCATTAAACTCGAAGCTGGTGATTATACAGAATTCGCGTTGTTAAGGCGCGTTTTCGTTGTCACAGTTGTATTCAGGTATCATATTGAACTCAACACACAAAATAAACTAAATATTTAAATTTCATGGGTCTTTTATTTAATGGGGAAAAAAACGTAAGTTCTTTTCCGCTCATCTTTGAGGCAGGAAGTCACTCATGTACCCATCTGTGTTAAAATACCTCTACAATAATCCACTGTAGCTGCAAGTTCCACCTGATCAACAAGTGGCGTGGCTTATGCAGCCAAAATGCTCACAATGTATGAACGTAAGCACCTGCTACGTAACAATACATGAACGGTGAATTTTCTACGAATGCAATTTGAATGATATATCTAACAAGTTCCAAATGAGTTAAAATGTTTTATCGTAAAAGGACAATTGATGACACATCATTTCAAAATCCTCTACTGCAACTAGAAAAAACACAGTTGATAGAGCAACATTCTCATCAAGAAGAATCTGTGGACGACGTGCTGTAAGTTTTTACATTTGTAGTTATTTCTGTCTCATTATTTCATTCAACACAACTTAGTTTTATAGTTCTGTCATATCTTTAAACAAAAAACATATCAAAATGAAGCGTTGTAATTTGAATAATACTATTCAGCAGGCTTCAGCATTTGATCACAAGAGCAGCGTTTTGATATTAGCGCATATATTTTGTTGTTGTCTTTCCTATGTGCTATTTTCCTGTAACACTAACAAAAAGAGGTATCTTTGTAAGAGATGCATTAGTAAGGATATGACTAAATAACTTAGTCATTAAATAGATTAAGACATAAAGATTAATCGGCTTAAAAACAAAAACAACGAAACCCCAAATAACATCAGTTCACAGTATATTGGAATAATTGAGCTTAGATACAAACAGTAATGAATATTTTTGTTTAAAACACACTTTGCAACAAATTCTATACATAAAAAATCATTCAGTGTATTCCTAAGTACGTTTCCACACTGTTTGGTTAGACATCTAATGCAATAAGTTCTAAACATCTGTATTTGCTTGACATAAAATTCCACATTTTCATTCGTTATGAAGATGGTGAGTATAACTTAACTATTTTCAACTAAATAGTTAAATTATATCAAATGGAGTTTCTTGGCTGATATTCCTATCCATTA
>NW_013667082.1:249818-256902 GCF_000517525.1 Limulus polyphemus
CACTTAAAGTACACATAAAGCAGCCACCCTTGTGTGATGTGTCTGACTAAAACATTCAGGTCGTATACCAATATCACTTTGGTTACACTCAGCGCAGCGTTAAAAAGCAACCAGACCTTCCATTTGATTTGTCTGATTAAAATAATGAGTTCATATACCAATGTCTTAATACATTAAAACAATGAAAATGTAGATATTATGGACATGTGGTCAGAGAGCAGGCAATACAGAGAACGTTATTGGAGGGCAAGCTCAATGGAAAGAGACCAAGGGGGATACCAGGAAGGAATTGGATGAAAGACATATGTGAATGGATACAACTGGACTATGCAGGATACGTCAGAGTGGCACAGGAAAGAAAGACATAACGCACCATGATGGTGAACTTTCTCTAAGAGGATGCCAACTCCAGACCAGACCAAATACCAATGTCACTTATATTTACACTTAACGCAGCGTTACAAAGCAGACAGATCCTCCATTTGATGTGTCTGACTAAAATATTCAATTCATATATAAGTAATTGTAAAAACCCGCGCATTTATAGATTTCTTAAAACCTAGAAGAACCTATCTACCTTCCTCTGTTATGACAAAATGGTGTATGTGATTAGCGGCTCAAAATTAAATTGGTATTCACAGAACTATGCAATACAAATGAGAGAAAGAGGCCGACCAGCATAAAAAATACTCTTTCCATACTACTTATGTCATGTGACCAATAGATTACATATACCCCATACTCGTCTACAAGACTTTGACAATTTTGGGGTTTTTTAACTCTTTTATTTTAGAGAAATCAATTTCATGGATTTTTTAAGACAGAATTTAAGCTAATTCCTCAAGTCTACACAGAGTGATACTGGGTGAAACATAACTTTTACAACTTCTATCAAACGTAATTTTTTACCCTAACTGACATTGGTTTGGTTCACAACAAATTCCGTGGTATTTATCAGTAGCTGTTCTTAAAAGTACGAACAATTAAAGCATCGGGGTTTGGTTTACAATATGTAGTGTGGTATTTATCCAAAGATAATGTTAAATGTCCGACAGCTCAAAGCGGAAGGGTTTCACTTACAATGTTTAGTGTAGTGTTGATCCCAAACGAACGTCAAATATACGAAAACTTAAGAAACAGGGTTTAGTTTACAATAAGTAGTGTAGTATAGGGTTTGGTTTGTAATATGTAGCGCTTACCTGTTGTTAAAGGTAAGGTAACTTAATGTGTCATAACTATTTTTTTGTAAAACATTGATTTAACTTAACAACAAATTGAAACGTGGGTCATGTGCTGACATATTCATTTACAGCTGGTTGACTAGCTGTAAACAAGTACTCCAAAACATTTCTTCATAAACATTAAATTCCGCTGTGTTTTCACATCGGAGCTTGTATGATTCTAATAATTTAAAACCATTTATTATATTTAAAAAAATTACAACGTATTTATTTAATTTTTTTAAAATTCCCATAGCTAGTTGATGTCACAGTTTTCGGTCAAAGTATAAAACTACCCTTGTTCAAACGATCAAGAGTAGCTTCACGAGTTTCAGTTGATTAGGGTTGGAAGTATTTTTCTTCTTTATATCATGTGACATTATTATCAAAAATACAAAAGGTAAAGAAAATGTCATTGTTGGACAAATATCCTGTCGTGTTTAAAAAAGTGGAACTTCTCAAGATTATTTTGAGGCAAAAACTGTATAGCAAAGGGTTATATCATAAATATATCTTATTCAGATTTCGTCACCAATTCTGAATGAATGAAAAATAAATTAGTTCCTATTACAAATTAGTATTTCATTAGGCCTGTTCACTGTTACAGTGCCTCTTTGCTTTTGGTGTTCGGAGATGTTGTGCAGTTTTGATTACTAAAGCGGTACGTGAAGTATAAACTTTCTCAGCTGACTGTAAGTAGTACGGCATGCACGTGCAGAAGGGATCGTAAAAACATTTTTCCTTGCTACAAATCGGGCATTTGTTCGTTTTTTTTCCTTCAGAATACAAATGATTCCAAGATTGTTTCTGCAATAGACGAAATGCTGTGAAATATTCCAAAAAATGCTAAAACCATGCTTCTTTGTTTGTAACGTTACTCCTACCATGTTCAGAACCAAATTTATAGTTTATATAAGTGTTTTGAAGAACAGAAACTTTTAAACAAATGTCGATGCTAAGTATCACATTACATATACAATATTTCTCATTTAATATCATTTCCCCATTTCAAAAGTAGTTAACAGAAAAGATATACTAAAGTTATTAGACACTAATACACCTAAATCAGTTTACGTGATTTTTTTCTCGCAATTTTAAACCGGTTAGTAACAAACTACGAAATTACAAGTCAAACTCAAAGTTCACTGTGCCAATTGACCTTTACGAAATGACGCAAAACGAGCGATGCTTACGTTATTAAATTACTTAGTTGGTGTGCTTTCGACCGAGAGGAATGGTTCTAATTTTACGTGGCCTTTGATTTTAAACTTACCACATGTTTATTTTCAATAACTGAAACAGAATACATACATTAGAACAATAGTAGTTCACGTAAATCTTAAAGTCTAACTTCTAGTTTAGGTAGAAAAGGCTAAATTGTCTTATTTTTACTAGTTCACTTGTAGGAAGCTTGGTGACGCAGACGCTTTCAGATCTACTGAAATATCTGAAAAACCTGTCTGAAAAAAACAACAAAAAAACTGTATTTCTGTTGTAAGACGTTGTTTGGAGTTTGACGGAAGTTACAGTAGGTTAAATTATAGAAAAGAAACAATAAGTACAATATCAGCTTATTTCGATTGCTAGACAGAACACTATTGGCCCTCTACCGGTTGTGATAACTAGTGGAATTTCCATGGACGAAGAGAAATTAAATCAAGATTCTAAACTGTACGGGACATTCAGAATTTTAGAAGAAGATGACGATCTGCATTACCTAGGGTCTAACATTCCAGCTGAAGCTAATTCCACAAACAGGTGTGTTGTGTTAAAGAAAACGTTTTCCAATGAACTATTCACGCCAACTATAGTTTTGATTGTGGCCGTTTTTGAGATTTGTAAAACTTTGATTTTGCGTTCGTTGTGTCATTTTGATTTGTCATTTCTAAAGAATTTATTTGTTTACAAAATTAGTTTTATTTTTACAAGTTTATTGCAACTTTAGTAAAAGTAAACACTATGAAATGACTTTTTCTCTGTTATGAAGTTTTATGTAGTGTAGTTGAGTAGTCGGTAGCTGCTAAATTTTAATTTTTTGTAGGGATAACTAGCATAATTTTCCTATCTCAAGTTACAAATTTTCCAATATAATGAATTTTTTAAACATTAACACATGTTTTTCCTAAATAAAAACTGTGCTGCTTTAATTTAAGTAAGACTTTGTGATTAAATTTTTATTTTACTCGTGCTTGACACTTTAAATATTTTGTCACTAGAATTTGTAAAAGAGAGAGGAATTTCTTATTGTTCAAACGAAACTCTTGCTTGTAGAAAACTGTTTAAATATACATTATATAATGTGATATTCATTACTGTTTTTTTTTAAATAATTTTGAAACTTAAAGCTTTATCAACATAATTTTTTAAGTATTCCAGAGTGGAATAAAACATAGACTATAACTGTTTGACTAATTAATTGATACATGTTTTAACTAATGGCTTAAATAACTTTTATACATAAGAAAAGTCCTGTTAGGTTGATAACTACAGCATTAAGCAATTCTTGGATGATCAAACTCAAAGGTAAGTAACTAAGACAACATGAAGGTAATGATAAAATTACCTTGAAGTTTAATTACTTGTAATAAGCATGTGGTTATTGTGTTGACTATTTCTAAAGCTTTATTACATATAGCAGTCATATTATTGAATGACCCTTTTAAGCTTTATAACATGTAACAAACATATGGCAGATGTTACAAGTAACTGCAGTTTTATTGCTTGTAACACGCATATTAATTACTATAGATATGATAAATATACTTTGAAGCTTTACTACTTGCATCAAACATATGGTTGATTCATTTGATGACCCTTTAGAGCTTTATAAGTATAAGAAAAACATTGTTGATGCATTGAATGATTCCTTAAAGCTCTATTATATAAACTTATATGGATTGGTATCCTCAACAATCACTTGGGAGAAGTTATTACTGGATAATAGATTTAATGAAGATTAACTGACCAGAAAGAACTTGTTATTAGATAATAGATTTGAAGAACAGCAGAAGTGGATTGATATACTCATCAGTTTCCTCAATGAGGGGTTTGATGATGACCAGAATAATTGAATTTCTATACTCAACAACTACTTACCCAAGATAATTTTCTATTCGATTATAATTTAATGAATACCAGAATAAGTGGATTGAGATATATATATATATATATATAACAAAAGCTAAGTTGTGAAACTGCTACTGTTTGATGTAGTTGATGAAGAATGGAAAAAGTGGTTTAAGAGATATCCAATAACTGACCAAGAGAGTGTGCTATTAGTTGATAGACATGAAGAAAATCAGAATATGTGGATTTAAGTGCCTAAAAACCATGAGGGTGAAGTCATTATAAGGTGACAGACCTGGTGAAAACCGAAGTTAATGCATCCATCAGATTCTTAAACAGTTATAGATGAAGGACCAGTATAACTTGATTAAATTGTTATTTGCATCTGAATAATGAAATATTACACTCCAGTATAAAATAATTTTAATTCAGTCATTCAAGGATAATGTGAAGTTGAATCAAAATAGAAAACTACAGACAGGATGAAGATACACTTGTACATTGAAATATATTTTCCATAATATCAGTGTCTAACAGTTCTTTACTTGTTAGATATGTCTTTAAAACAAGAAAATATATCATATTTTTCTTATGGATGAATATATTACTGTAAGACAAATTTTTCTTCTGAAAATGATAAGATACTCGACAAAAATATTTTAAGACCAATAGAAAAAATTCTGGATCTTGAAAATTATTTCCATTGTGTAATTGTTTTATTACAGGGTATTAACCTTTTTAATTACATATATGTATGAAGTATATACTTGTTCCACAACAGTTCACAACTTGAGAATGTTCCAAGAGTTGTCATCAACAGGACAGTGCTTAACCAAAATGCCTTAGATGAATTGATTCCACGTCACCCTAAAATACAACAACCTTTACCCAGTCAGGTGAGTGTTTTTTTTAAAGTCTTGCAACATACTGGAAAGATATTTTGTCTAATGAGAGATGGTAATATAACATTGAGTATACAGAATCAAAGCAGGATTAATTTTGCTACAACAAGCCCTTGTATATAGATTGTTCTGTTGGAATGGAGCAGTTACCTATATGCTGTCTGTATTAGTTATATGTTGGTAGAGAAGTTACTGGTATGCTGGTTATACTTGTCAAGTATTGATGGAACAGTCATTTCTTTTTTGGCTGTATTAGTTTTATATTGACAGAGCTGTCACTGATATATTTGGAAAAATAGTTTTCTATACAGAGCAGTCACTTTACAGGCTGGCTGTGTTAGTCATTTATTGAGAGAGCAGTTGCTAGCTGTACAAGTTTTATATTAATAGTGCTAACTAATATGCTGGCTGTATTAGTTTTAGATTGAAAGAGTAGTCAGTGGTATGCTAAATGTTTTTGATTCTTTTGTTTTACATTAAGAAAGTAGTCACTAGTATGCTGGCTGTGTTTGGTTTATATTGACAATACAGTTATTGGTATGCTTGCTGTATTTTAATAGATAAGCAGTCAATTGCATGCCAGCTTTATTAGTGTTATGTTTACAACTTGTCACTTATATGCTAGCTGTATTGGTACTAATTTCACATGTATGCTCTATATAGTTAGCTGTTTTGGTTTTATTTTGGTACAACTGGCATGCTTACTGTATGGATGTTATACATATAGAATAGTAAAAACAATTGGTGGTTTGTAGGTGTGTTTGTATTGGCAGAGCAAGCAGTTATGTACCAGCTCTGTTAGGTTTAGTATTGGCAAAATAGTAATTTGTAAGTCAGCAGTACAATTCTTATAATGACAGACAAACTGTTTGTATTTTAACTGTGTTTAAATTAAGTTGGTAGATAAGACATTAAGGTTTTTTTGTTTAATAATGGCATAGTAAGGAGTATTAGTTTAATAATAGAGTGGTTACATGTGTATCCTATCTGTATTAGCTTTATAATTGCAGAGTAGTAATTGATATGCTGACTTTTATAGTGACAGAACAGTCACTATCTCATATAGTTTTACAATAAGAAAGCAGTAACTAGTATGATAGTTGTATTAGTTGTGTAGTAGTCACTTATATGCTAATGGTATTAGTTCTGTAATAGAAGAGCTGTAACTAGTAAGCTACCTTTATTAGTATTATAAATGAGCAGTCACTACATACTAGCTATGTTTGGGTTATATTGGAAGAATGGACACTTGTATAATAGCTTATTTGAATTTATATTGACAAAATAGACTCATATTTTAGTGTATTTGGTTTTGTATTGACAAAGCAGTCATTGGCATGCTATTTGTATGAACTATATTGGCAGATTAACTACTGTTTGCTAATTGTATTAGTATATATTGACAGAGCAGTCACTGATATGGTAGCTGTATTAATTTTATATTGACAGAACAGTGCCTAATATGGTAGCTGTATTAATTTTATATTGACAGAACAGTCATTGGTGTGGTGACTGTATTAGTTTTATATTGACAGAGCAGTCACTGATAAGTTAGTTGTATTAATTTTATATTGACAGAACAGTTGTTGGTTTGCTGATTTTATTAGTTTTATATTGACAGAGCAGTTGTTGGTTTGCTGATTTTATTAGTTTTATATTGACAGAGCAGTTGTTGGTTTGCTTGGTTGTATTAGTTTTATATTGACAGAGCAGTCCTTGGTATACTGACTATTAATTTTTATATTTACAGAACAGTTGTTGGTTTGCTGGCTTTATTAGTTTTATATTGACAATAGTGCCTAATATGGTAGCTGTATTAGTTTTATATTGACAGAGCAGTTGTTGGTTTGCTTGGTTGTATTAGTTTTATATTGACAGAGCAGTCCTTGGTATACT
>NW_013667082.1:257826-259876 GCF_000517525.1 Limulus polyphemus
GTTTTGATACAATCGACATTTGTATGCTAGCTATATTGGTCTTGTATTGATAAAACCGACATTTGTATGCTAGCTATATTGGTTTTGTATTGATAAAACTGACATTTGTATGCTAGCTATATTGGTTTTGTTTTGATACAACTGACATTTCTATACTAGCTATATTGGTTTTGTTTTGATACAGTTGACATTTGTATGCTAGCTATATTGGTTTTGTTTTGATACAGTCAACATTTGTATGCTAGCTATATTGGTCTTGTTTTGATACAGTCGACATTTGTATGCTAGCTATATTGGTTTTGTTTTGATACAACCGACATTTGTATGCTAGCTATATTGGTCTTGTTTTGATACAACCGACATTTGTATGCTAGCTATATTGGTTTTGTTTTGATACAAATGACATTTCTATACTAGCTATATTGGTTTTGTTTTGATACAGTTGACATTTGTATGCTAGCTATATTGGTTTTGTTTTGATACAGTCGACATTTGTATGCTAGCTATATTGGTTTTGTTTTGATACAACCAACATTTCTATACTAGCTATGTTGGTTTTGTTTTGATACAACTGGCATTTCTATACAGCTATATTGGTTTTGTTTTGATACAACTGACACTTGTATACTAGCTATGTTGTTACAACTGACATTTATGTACTGGCTGTATTGGTACAACTGTCATGTGTATGTTAGCTGTATCAGTTTTGTATCGGTACATAATGTCACTTTTGTTTTTGCTGTATTGGTTGTGTATACTAGCTATATTGGTTTGATATTGGTACAAATGACATTTGTATGCTAACTGTGTTAGTTTTGTATTGGTACAACTGACATTTGTATGCTAACTGTGTTAGTTTTGTATTGGTACAACTGACATTTGTATGCTAACTGTGTTAGTTTTGTATTGTTACAACTGTCACTTGTATGATAGTTGTATTGGTATACAATGTCACCTGTGTGTCATCTGTATTAGTACACAATGTTACTTGTGTGATAGCTGTACTGGTTTTTTATTGATACAAAATGTTAGTTGTGTGATAGCTGTATTGGTATACAATGTCCCCTGTGTGTCATCTGTATTGGTTGTGTATTGGTACACAATGCTACTTGTGTGCTAGCTGTACTGGTTTTGTATTGGTTCAACTATCACTTGTGTGATAGCTGTACTGGTTTTGTATTGGTTCAACTATCACTTGTGTGATAGCTGTACTGGTTTTGTATTGGTTCAACTATCACTTGTGTGATAGCTGTACTGGTTTTGTATTGATACAAAATGTTAGTTGTGTGATAGCTGTATAGAATGTGTATTGGTACAGAATGTTACTTGTGTACTAGCTGTGTATTGGTACAGAATGTTACTTGTGTATTAGCTGTGTATTGGTACAGAATGTTGCTTGTGTTCTAGCTGTGTATTGGTACAGAATGTTACTTGTGTACTAGTTGTATTGGTTCAACTGTCGTTTGTTTGCTAGCTGTATTCATTTTGTATAGATACAACTGTCACACATATGCTAGCTGTATTGGTTTGGTATTAATACAACTGACATTTGTATACTAGCTGTATTGGTTTAATATTGGTACAACTGTCATGTGTATGCTAGCTGTATTGGTTTTGTATTGGTACACAATGTAGCTTGTGTGCTAGCTGTGTTGGTTTTGTATTGATACAACTATCACTTATATGCTAGCTGTAGTTGTTTTTGGAAACATAAATTTTGCTTAATTGATTAGTTTCATGAGTCAAGACACTAATCAATTAAACTGAACAAACATGAAATAATTTATAATAATGTTATGTCTCCGTTTGTTAATTAACTTTCCTTAACTTCGTTCCGACGAAACTTAAGCGACACAAGTTCTTTCTTAATAAAACTGGTTTATTTATTCCGAATATAACTCTGCAATACACTTAATCTCAATAATCGCGCTAAAACAACACTGTAACGAACGAACGTTAACAATACTTCTGACCGCAGATCAATTACTCACTATCTACCCAGACACGTTACATTCCCCTCTTATATATATCCGCCTACCCTATATCTAGT
>NW_013667082.1:260876-265393 GCF_000517525.1 Limulus polyphemus
AAGAACTAGAACATTCGCCAAAGTACAGGATAATTCAAGAAAGGAGAGAGCGTGAGAATCACATGATCTCGATGACACAACAATAATAATATGAAATAATAATGACAGTATAATGACTACTTGGATAGTTGGAATAATCTGGAACACTAATCTTGATTTAGTGATTATTTCCTGACATTAATCAATTTCATAAATTTACTTAATTGATTATTTTACATGACACTAAACAATGTAAGTGATGCTCATATGTAACCCGATATTTGTATGAATTAAATTAATCACCCAGTTCTAATTAATAGTGGAAAGAAATTTAGTTTGAGTAAGAGGCTCAATAAAGTGATGCTAATTGATGATACCAATGCTAATAGGTATTCGATTATATCAATGAATCCAGTTAATAACCCTAATCTAACTGACAGTGGAAAAAAGTTAGTTTGATCAAAAAGTGAACTCAATAAAATAGTATGATAGGTTGATTACCAGTTAGTTTGTATCTAGTGGAAGGCCTAATAAAAGTATATATGGTATCATTTATTTCTTTGGATTTCTTTTGATCTAATAAGGGTCTTTTTACTTTGGATGGAATTAAATTCAAATTATGGAATTCCACTCTTCACAGAACAATTCACTATAGCACTTTGGTGCTATTGTTAAAAATTGTTGGTGCATATGCCAAGCTATAAAAACAACTCTCACTCTTGTACATAATAATGCATACAGCTGTAGTCTATGTTGCAAGCATATCAGACTGCATCCCTCCACTAGTAGGAAGCAATCAATCTCCTTGTAAATTACTCTCCTTGAGCACTTTGTGTAAACTAGTATGCTGGTCTGGGATGAATCATCCCTGAACACCCATATTATTGTAAATATTTCAGGTACGTATTTCTCACATACTGCACAGCTTGAAATATTGTTCTAACTACACTTGAGATATACATAAGGGGATTAAGCAGCCTTTACATTCCACCCACCTTTGCAACACTAGCAGCAAGAAGTACAGAAATGCCACTCACCTTTCCACAAACTAATAACCGTTAATTCACAGCAGAAAAGATTTTTGTCCATGAATCTACCACTCCTATGCACTAGTCTATGATGCAGCCAGCTTTACACTATAGCCCTCCACCAATAGGAGGGTGACACATTCTCCATTTGCAGTAGACACCATGAGTATGTCATGTTTTATCAAAGGCTCATTCTTCACAAGGGAAAAGAAGCACATCAGAAGTGGGGAGGTTTTGTGGAGAAATATATATCTGTCTGAAATTTATCTTCAGGTAAGGAAATGTTAACTTGATTTTTGCTACTTGCATCTCCACATAACTAATAACTAGAATCCTTTATTGATAAGATGTTAGAGGGACCAGTGTAGATAAAAAATATGACAATCGTCAATATGTCCTGATTGTAGCATGAAAGTGGTCAACTCCTGATGGACCAGAGCCATCACTTCATGGGCATTACTCCCCAAAATGGAAGACAAGAGAAGATAAAATAAGTCGTAACTTTCCAAGAAACAGAATAAAAATGTAAAATAAATTATCTGAAGGCGAAATTCAGGAAAGTAAAAATGTGTGGATAGGTTAATTGAACCGTGAGCAAAAAACATATCTAATAGTAGGATTGCCAACTGAAAAGTGATTAACACGTGTGTGTGTGTGTGTGTGTGATTAAAGAGGGTGCGAGTTATGATAGGGATAGTGTTGCACTCCTATTGGTGTAGGGTTGCTGCATGATCATTTGCATGTTAGTATGCAGTAATGAGTGGGAGTAATAAGGCTAGTGGCAAGCAAATATTTGCACCAATAGACAGCAGTACAAGTTGAGAAAGCTTTTTCTGAGAGAAGTATCTATTGCAAATACATTTTCATTTTAGAAAAATGATACCTTTTGATCTGAAATACATTTTCAGGTAGGGAAAATGTTAACATTCAAGAATTTAATACAATGAGAATTTTATTAATAACTGATAATACTGTTTTTGTTGTAATCTGAGCAGTCCATCATCAGTAGTATTATCTATATCTTTAAATGAGATTATGAAATTTGAATTTTGTACCAAATTCTTAATGGCTTATGTTTTGGTTTTGTTTATATTAAATGTAATTGATTGTTTTCAGAATGTCAGAAATTATTGTTCTTAATTTACACAATTAATTATCAAGCTTACTTTTTTTTTTTCTTTTGACAAGAAGTAAAGTTTAAATTTCTTAAATCCAAAAATTTATTGTTCTACTTTTAATAGTAGGAAAAATATTAGCACACCTCCAAATACATTATTAATGTGCATCATTGAGTTTGCTAGTTTCTATCATTACATACAATAAGCAAGCTATTGGTGGATTTATAGTTATATAAAATGAATGAGTGAAATATTGATTTATACAGTGCATTTTTAATTACATTCTATGCTAATGTTATTTTGGAAGTTTCTTCATGATGTAAGATTGTTAGAAAATTGATTTGATGTTCTTTTTCACATACTTTAGATACGTGATATTGTAAAGTCAAGGTGTGGGTGTTCCACAGAGTGTTTGGGCTATTTCTTCAGGAATTTGTTTGCTATTACAAAGTGGCTACCACATTACAGTATTCGAGAATGTCTGCTGGCAGATGTTGTCGCTGGTCTAACTATATCAATCATGCATGTTCCTCAGGGTAAGACAGCAACTGTCAATATCTGATGTTTAAAACAAAGAAAATGGAGAACTACACACATATATAACTAAGTAAATACCAGCAATCGGGACTGGACTTTATCTATAATGAAGAACAAATTTGTTTTACAGACTTAAGATGAAGGATAAAAGTTTAAAATAACAGGTACATTACATTAGTTTATTATAAATGGATATAATAATATACAAATACTAAACACCAATGATATAAATAAAGTTATTGATGGATATTAATTAACAAGAATATAAATGCAAACACTCGGTTTAATATTGAAATATTGGCTTTGAAAAAATTTGTGTCAGGTCTATTAGGTCTGTAACACATTAGATTGGAGAAGGGTGAATTACTACTCATTAAATGTTTTAGTTTCAAGTGGAAGTTTGAGTGTTTTTAAGATACATGTTTTACATAGTACACCAGTAGAACATCAAACTGAGGAAGATAAGAAATGTTTCTGATTTATGAAAGTGTGAATGATTATAGGTATGTATTTTACATAAAGTAAAGAAAATCAGTAAAAAATCAAACTGAGGAAGATTAGAAATCAGTGAATGTTACATGATGTTACACACATATAGGAATAGATTTTATGTAAACTTTAATACAACATCAAACTGAGGAAGATTAGAAATCAGTGAATGTTACATGATGTTACACACATATAGGAATAGATTTTATGTAAACTTTAATACAACATCAACTCACAAAGATTGTTTGTCTATGAATATGTTAGAATAAGATGAATATGTTTTACAGGTATGGCTTATGCTCTGTTAGCATCTGTACCACCCATTTATGGACTTTATACATCTTTTTATCCTTCTCTTATCTATTTTCTTATGGGCACATCTCATCATGTTTCTGTTGGTAAGTAGTTAGAAGATTTGTGTTACTTAGGTACTTTAATCATTTGGTTAAAAGGAAGTGATAAGTGAACTGTCAACATAAATTATAAACATCATAAAGATCCCTAGTTTTACTCAAAACCTTTAAAATGTTCAAAAGATTTTAAAATAATCAACATTTATATTTACGGTATCTAAATTGGTTTTAGAATTGTAATGAAATTATAATTTTAAAGATTTCGAATTTCTTAAGTGAACATTCCCCCAAATTTTTAGCATGTTTTAAGTAAATATTTGATACAAAATTAATATTTGGGAAACTTTTATGGCTGAGAGAATTTTAGGTGATTTCAAGTAAACCTCTAGTTCATGTTGTTATACCTTTGTTACATTTAGAGTTGATTTTTAATTCTTAAATATTCTTGTGTTGGATCTACAGTAGATTTGGATTATAATAATGCTATCTTTATACATCTGTTAGATAAAGAGGATTTCTGAGAAGCCAACAATCTTCTTTTGGGTGTACAGTAATAGTGGTAATGCTATGTTAATACCATTGTCATATACAGATATTTCTGATATGCTAACACTCCTAAGTTGCATCTTCAATAGTCAGTAATAGTGCAGTCTTTATACCAATGTCAGATATAAAGAGATGTTTGAGATGCCAATGCTCCTATATTGAAATCTACAACAGATGACAATAATGGTTTCTTTGTCATTTTTCAGAGAAAAAGATGTTTTTGAGATTGTAGCATTCCCATGTTAGATTTATAGTTATGTTGTTTTTAATCAGTTTTCTTATAAGATGTTTTTGATATGTTAATGCTCCTGTATTTGATCTGCAGAAGTTAGTAATAATGCTAATAATGGCTGGAGACGGCTTGAGTGGGTAATGAAGAAAAACTTTAATATAAGTTAAACATAACAGCAAATGTACAACATTTCGACAAGGTTTTGTCATCATCAGGTACAAAACCTTGTCGAAAT
>NW_013667082.1:265966-271189 GCF_000517525.1 Limulus polyphemus
GTACAACGTTTCGACAAGGTTTTGTACCTGATGATGACAAAACCTTGTCGAAATGTTGTACATTTGCTGTTATGTTTAACTTATATTAAAGTTTTTCTTCATTACCCACTCAAGCCGTCTCCAGTCATTATTAGTCTCAAAGTGGGTTCCTCGTCATCAAATTAGTAATAATGCTGTTTTTATACCATTGTCAAATAAAATAATATGTCTGATATGCCAACAATCCTATGTTTCATTTATATTAGATGATAATAACGTTACCTTTATTTCAAAATCAGATGAAACAGTGCTCTGATATACTAACATTCCTGTATTGGATATACAATAGCCAGTAGTAACATTATTTTAATGATATTATATAATGACATAAACACCCATTTTATTTGTCCTTCACAGGAACTTTTGCCATCACTAGCCTTCTCACAAGCATCGCCATTGAGAGTGTTAGAGATGATCTTTCAGTAGTACGCCAAGCACCAGTACTTACACAATCTGCTATAAATGGAAGTTGGACAACAGAACAAGATGCAACAACAGCGGTATTATCTGCGGAAAGAGATCTTCTATATCCATACACAGCAATTCAAGTAGCTATGCTGGTGACATTCACAAGTGGTTTACTGCAGGTATAGTATAAATACCTATGTAAAGAATAGATATTAATTATCTGTTATGGCTTAACCATCAATAAGAATTTTTTTTGTTTGAAAGTACATTATCTGTTTAGAAATATATATGTACTGTGTACTTTTATTTTAGTTACCAAACTTTTGTATGCAAAAGAAAAGCATACTGTAATATTAAATTTGTATTATCAAGTTTTCAACTCTTTAATTACATACTTGTTTGATTGCTAATAGTAATTATTGAAACTGACTTCTCATAATAATCTTGAAGAAATTAGTATAATTATTGACATGCTGGTCATTTTTTAGTAAATAAAAGAGAAAATTCAAATCAGGTAGACTTGTATCTGATACACTAAAAGCTTTTCTATGGTGAGTTGCTTTCATGCTGTCAACAACTATGAATTGAAATTCTTAATATCCTCAATACAAAGCAAAGCATATGTAGATTACTCAGAATTCTCCACTCTCACCTTCCACATATTTTGCTTGCATCAGACGAATGTACAGAAACCCCCTTCATTCACACTATAAGCTGAATTTTCTTGTTGACAGTCATGTTCTATCATTAGGTTTTTTTAGTGGCTGTACAAACATCTAGGCCTTCCAGTGAATGATACTCCACAACTTCAGGTTATCATCTTCCATTACTGTACTCCAGATCCAAATATTCTAGCTGTAGATGCTCAATCTCAGGTGAATTTCTTTTTATGCCTACCTTCCTGTCTATCTTCATCAGGTACTCCCCAACATCAGTTGTGCAAAATACCAGTTTCTCCCCATTGCTCCACTTTTGCCATCTCAGCCATGATTTACACAATTATTTCGACTTTCTCACAGAGAACTGGTCTGACGGCTAACATTGAAACATCTTTGATACCCTTCAACATCCATTTTTCACACCAACATTTGATGTATATGACTTCACAGCTGGTTGCTGTTAAATCCTTTATACGATAAGCCAAATTCTCCTCTATAGTAGCTTGAATCTTTGCTCACAATTTCTAATGCTCTTCCCTGACAGAATATAAGTAACACTGGATTACTTTCTGGAGCTTATGCATTAGACACTGTATTTTCTTATCTTCTTCTAACTCCTCAACATATTGCTTCTATCTTCAAATTGTGGCTTATCAACTTCTTCCATAGCAGCCTCACCTACAAATTTTGTTTGCCATAGAAGCCATCAATCCCTTTTGCTGTTGTTGTTCAAGGATGTCTTCCAAGTCTTTCCTCTTGGAGATATGGCAGTCAAATATTCTTTTCTATGTGGTTTTTCCCTACCTTGCTTCATAAAAAGATGCATGTGGGTAAGTAATAATACCCAGGTGCACAGCTTCAGGGCCTACTTAGTATGTGTGCAAAATTTCAGGTTTCTAGATTCTTTCCTATTGAAGCTATGGTGGTCACACACAGAGATGTGCATGCATGCATGTCGGTGTCTCCCTGTGATTTCTATTTGTAATATAAGGAACCACTTCTTTTCTATATGGTTTTCTGCTAGCTTCCCTTATTGAAAAGATGCATACTCATGTGGATAAGATAAGTAATACCCTGGTGCACACCCTCAGTATGAGTGCAAAATTTCAGGTGTCTAAGTTATTTTCCCTTGGAGCTATGGTGGGCACACTTCTTTTCTATTTTTTTTTTGTTAGCTTGCTTCATTAAAATGATGCACATGTGTGCTTGCACTCAGTTGAATAAAAATACCCAGGTGCACACTGCATACGTGATTGTCTGTATCTCTGTGTGATTTCTATTTGTAATATAAGGAACCACTTCTTTTCTATGTGTTTTTTTTTGCTAGCTTGCCTCATTAAATAGATGTGCATGCATATGCGCCAATGCATATGGATAAGTAGTACACAGATGCACACCATCAGGGTCCAGTTAGTATGGGTGCAAAAATTTCAGGTGTCTAGGTTCTTTCCCCTTGGAGCTATGGTGGTTTGTTTTTGCTAGCTTGCCTTATTAAAAAGAAGAGCATGCATGTGTGCAGATGAATAAATAATACCCAGGTGCACACCCTCAGTATGGGTGCAAAATTTCAGGTTTCTAGGTTCTTTCCCCTTGGAGCTATGACAGTCACACTTTTTCCATGTTTTTTTTACTCATTAAAAAGATTCTTATGCACATGGATAAATAATAATACCCAGGTGCACATCCTCAGGGTCTACTTGGGGTGGGTGTGAAATTTCAGGTTTCTATGCCCTTTCCTTTTGGAGATACGGCAGTCACATATTATTTTCTATGTGTTTTTTTACCTTGCCTCATAAAAAGACACACACACATGTGGATACTTAATAATACCCAGGTGCACACCCTCAGGGTTCACTTAGTATGTGTTCAAACTTTCAACTTTTTAGAGTCTTTCCTCTTGGAGTTATGGCAGTCACAGACCCACCGTTTTATTATTACCGATTGTAGATAGAAATCACAGACAGACAGACATGCACGTGCACATCTTTTTAATGAGGCAATCTAGCAAAGAACCACGTAGAAAAGAAGTGGTTCCTTATATAACAACTTCTGATATATTGAAAAGCCAGAGCATTTTGGTAACAATGTGTTCCAACAATGGTTTTATATAATGTTGTTTTGCAATAAAAGTGTAACCTAATGTTGTTGTTAAGAGGCTATATGCTGAAAGTATAAAATGAAATGTATGAACTACAAATTTGAAAAAATATTTGTTGTTTTCCAATTTAGAGGCTTTGTTAATTAAAGAGATGTGTCTTTTATTATTTGTTTTTATTATCTAAGTTTAAAATCGGAGGACAAGTCGGAAAGAAGGTTACCTTCATAAACAGGCCCCATCCCATAAAGGAGCAACAAAAGTATATAGGTTATACTTTTATGCTAAAATGGGTTCAGATTACACATACTGATAGAATAAATCAACCTAATAACTCGAGGAAAGCCGTGTACTGTCGCTAGTCTATAATAATAGAAGGGCGTGTTTGCGGGTTTGTGCGTGCTTGTGCTAGTAACGCTTTGATTCAAAAAATGTAAAATTCTCTACTTTATGAATGAAGATA
The DNA here is from genome assembly GCF_000517525.1 of Limulus polyphemus. NCBI lineage: Eukaryota > Metazoa > Arthropoda > Merostomata > Xiphosura > Limulidae > Limulus > Limulus polyphemus. The sequence goes on from NW_013667082.1 coordinate 269,631, forward strand.
ACATCATAGTTAAAGTTAATTCTTATATAAGAGAGTACATTGCTCTGAATGCAGTCAAAGTGAACAGCAGGATGAGATTGTAGTGACCAGTTATCAGTTGTTTTCATAGTTAGTTGCCTATACAGTCACATTAGTTTTATTGTTCATTATTCAATGATAAAAATTTAATATATTCCTTACACTGTGATACTTGTGAGATAACTTTTTTTTGGTGTATTTAAATTGGTGATCATAATTTTGCATCCCCCAGTGGGAAAGTGTAAGTCTTTGGATTTACAACACTAAAATCAGGGGTTCAATTCCCCTCGGTAGACACAGTAGATAGCCTGATGTGACTGCTATAAGAAAAACACCATCATTTTGTTTCATAAGAAGAGGCATTTGGGTGTATTTCAGTTGTGTTACCAAGTAATACTCTGTTTCCTGTAAGTTATCCATGTGTAATATAGAAGATATGCTGAAGGATAAATTTACCTTCGTGAAACATAGGAAGAAGTTCTGTGTGTTAAATAGGAATTAGGCCAATACATTACTTTCAGTATTATTCATGAAGTAAGATGTGTATATCTTGGTGACTATTTATACTTTACTGTCAATGTTATTCATGAGTAATACATGAAGTAAGATTTGTATATCTTACTAGAGTATTTATACATTTCTCTTGGTGTTTATTTATAGGTATTACCTGAAGTAAGAAATGTATATGTTGGTGAAAATATTTGTACATTACTCTCAATGCTATTTGTGAGTAATACATGAAGTAAGATATATATATATATATATATATATGTATATATTGGTTATAATATTTACAAATTGCTCTCAGTGCTATTCATGGGTAATATATGAAGTAAGATATGTATATCCTAGTGACAATATCTCTGAGGAATACTTATAATATTGTGTAATAAGTAAAATGGGTTTGCATGTTGAAGTGTATATTATACAAATGTATTTAAATTGTGTTTCTTAACAATATGAAGTTTTCTGTGTGGCTAACTAACTTTTATTAGATGCTGTTGATTATCATTTTGTTTCAGGCTATCATGGGAATATTCAGATTAGGCTTTCTTACTGTTTTTATGTCTGATGAGATGGTCAGTGGCTTTGTAACTGGATCAGCTATCCACGTATTGACTAGTCAGATGAAACCCCTTACTGGTATTAAATTCAGCACATATTCAGGACCCTTCAATATTATTCTGGTATGATCTGTTTTCTGTTTTGTGATTTTCATATCATATAAGTGTTTTATTGTGTAATAGTTCATCTTATGTTTGTATCTTAATTCTCAAATTACTGAGTTGTTATAACACCAGTAACAATTCTTAATGTAATGAACTGGCCAAAAACATTGGGTGAAGTCATTCATGTGCAATTTTAAGTACATAGAGGATCCTAGTAGTAAGTAGTGATACTAATTGTAACACTGATGGTATTTCAGTTAATATTATATGTGTTACTGATATTTTATTAGGGACCCTATAATCCTAACAAATAAAGGATTAGAATTTCAAATAGCCTGAAATTGAGTTAACAGATAAATTTAAATTTAGTAG
>NW_013667082.1:271199-283444 GCF_000517525.1 Limulus polyphemus
TGTTAAGTAAAAGCCGATATATAGTCAGTTTATGATATTTGCCAACAAGATTGATACACTCGGTTTTCATTTTTAACACACATGTTTTAATGTACACAGAACAATACAATTTACAATAACAGTTATTACAAACAATGATTTATAAACAAAAGTTTCACAAACTTACAAGCAATATAAAGTCTTCCTTTTAGTCTGGAACTTCTTCGATATCTTATTGAAGGTTCACGATGAGTGAGTTGATTACGAGTTGATGTAGGTATAATTCACTTAACAGGAAGCTAGATAGCTTTGTCCTTCATTATTTACCAGCCACTTACGCCGAGTTTTCCACGATGAATTTATATAATGTTTTTGTAAAAATATTAATGTCCGATGAGAATCCACTGAAGTTAAATGATTTGTAATGTTTGAACTTTGTAAATTCTCCTGGTCAAATATCTGAAGTTTTCTGATTGATAAGCAATATAACAATCACAGTTAAAGATTTTGAAGTTTATAGCACACCAACTATAGCAAACCAATAATAGATACTCTCCTTTGGCGCTTCATATTGGTTATATTTATAGGCATGTGGAGGCTTTCTTGAATTTTCAGCTTTACATAACTATACTGGTGCTAACACTAGTGTTTACATACACACATATATTGTTGATTCTTACTCTTGAGAATCATCTACAACTTTGGGGAATAAGTAGGAGTTTCGCAATGCATATTTAACAGTATAAGCTATGCATGTTTCTAAATATAAATTTAATCTAAACAAACATTGATATTAAAATAAATAATTAATAATAAATTCATCACATAGACCCCATAAGTAATTTTGTACATAATCATTTTCCTAAACTGAAAATATATTTCCAAACATACTTACCTTTGCTGACGCTAATAGCTATTTCTCAATCTTCATCTTTCCCATCTAACGTTGTGTTCACTTGCTCCAATTTTTATATACCTCACTCAGTTGCCCTTGGCAATATCTAATTTGTAAAACTTTACGCTGGCCCTCACACTACCTCTATGCAGGTACTGTATATAAGCACTGTATGCAGACAATAAAATCACTTTTTCGTGACTTACCTCATTCCAGTCACTAACACTGGCTTTTAGTGGGGAGGAAGGATAAAGAGTGTGGGCGGAGGTAAATATGTATGGAAGTACATTTTCAGTTTAGTAAAATGATAACTTCCAAGACATATATACCTCGGCTGACACAAATAGCTAGAATCCCACATTGAGAAGGCAGAGGGGCAGGTGAGGACAGAGATCATACAGAAAGCATCTGCAGAGAACAAATGTGTACCACGAGAAGTAATATCAAAGTGGGGAACACTGCACTACATCCAGAACAGGTATGCTCTTCACTCAGAACTACAGAAAACTGAAAAGGGTGGAATATAATACAAGTATAATGGTCCAGCCCTGACCAAATAGCCAAGGTTCCACAACTTGGTTTGGATTTAAGGGGTCATGGTATACATATCCACATTGGTGGCCAGGGCAGTTGGACCGCGCACATATATGTATCTTTGTGAAAGGATCCCTACCAGTAACCACAGAATGATGCGTTTTGAACCAGGAACTGGTAAAATACCCTTTAGCTTTACTCAAGATAGTTCATGAGTAATGGTTCATTAGAAATATGTGATTTTATTGTCTGCATACAATGCTTATATACAGTACCTGCATAGAGGGTGTGTGAGGGCTGGCGTAAAGTTTTGCAAATTAGATATTGCCAAGGGCAATTGAGTGGGGTATATAAAGATTGGAGCAAGTGAACACAACGTTAGATGGCAAAGATGAAGATTGAGAAATAGCTATTAGTGTCAGCAGAGGTATGTATGTTTTGGAAATAAATAGCTCAGAAATATATTTAAATAGCCAAAGATTGACTAATAATTCTATGGCAAATTTCTTGTTTTTTCTATAAGTAATGTCCAAGCCAAGTGTTAATTTCCTTATGAGTTGCACAATTTCATAAACATTTATATATAAGTAAGTTCTCATGTGTGCTGGCCGGTTTTCCTCCTCCTCCTACTGCAGAATGGATGAGTTATGCCCACTGCCACCATTGGACTGGAGATGCACCCCAGGTTTGAGATCCCTCTTCCTACCATCTGCTGGATGTCAGTTCCCGGCAGATCTAGTGTTGGATGTAGTTGGACACAGCACGTTTTCCCTGCTTGTGTATGGCCAAATATCCTACTCCTACCACAGACTGGAAGTACCATACCCGTTGCTGTCAGATTTTTGATGAAGGATGTCATCTTGCCATGGCTTTCCACCTTCCTACCATCCGCTGAATATCAATTTTTGGTGGATCTGGTATTGGTTGGGTTGGAAATGCACGCAAGTGGTGACAGATTTTACTACAGAAGCTTGTCTTCCCTACCAATTCCCATTTCGAGATGAAGAGGTAGGTTTTCCTCTACCTGCTGTGGATCTGATGTACCATTCCAGATAGTGCCTGGTGTTGGTTGAGGTTAAACTAACGGTACGGTCTGTTGCATCCTAGCCACTTAACACCCAGAAATTCCATTCATCAGTCATACATATTCTGGGATTTCTTCATGTTTCCACCTTTTATATTCATGACACTGTCATAAAAGAGTGAAGAGTATAACTGGATCAGATGTGGTATGGTCTCCTGCTGAGATGTGATGTTTTCTCTTTTGATTTCATACCTCCTGACTTCTATTTGGGCTCTTCCTAAAAGAGGATCCACCAGTTCAGCGTGGGATTCTAGCTATTTTGTGAGTGGAGGTAAGATATTGTACCAAACGTTAGCATTTTCTTACACTGAAAATATATTTCCGATAGATACTTAACTCCACTTGCATTTCCCATCCAGGCTCCCGACTTCCAATGATATGTGTTTTAGATCTTCTGACCAATCTCAAGGTGATTAATGTGTGCAGATGTGAAGAGGGCTTTGGTTACAATAGGAGTGGTGTCATGCTCCTATTGGTGGAGAGCTGCTGCATGACCATTTGCATGTGGATATGCAGGAGCTGGAGGTGGAAGGCTAGAAGCATTGAAAATTTGTTCCAATAGAGGGCAGTGCTAGTCAAGAAAAGCTATTTTGTGAGTAGAGGTAAGTATCTATTGGAAATACATTTTCAGTGTAGAAAAATGCTAACTTCCAAATCATAGATAAAATATTAATTTGAGAATAAAGATTGATAAACCAACAACTTGAGGTGTATTTAAATTGTGAATTGAATACAATACATTTACCTTATCTGTTGAGTTGAGTACTAGGTGACAATTCTAGGGGTTGTGCCACTGGGCATTAACCCTTCATGTGGAGATTGGTTTCCTCAAAGGATGTAGAGTCCTTTACTGATGTTACCAGTGGCTTTCTGATTGAATAATGTCTTACTGATTCTCAATATTTTGCTTTTCTTAGCTACAACATACAGTACTTTTTTTATTCTAGCAGACTTGTTTCTTCTGAACGATGTCCATGAAAACCATTCATGGTTTCCACCTTTATTTGTGCAGAGGAGGTCAATATCCTGCCAAAAAAAGGGGCTTCTCATGTGAATTTGCCAGTTTTATCATTTAGCTTTACCTCTTCATGGCATGACACATACATCCAGTTGATGGTAATTCCATGCAGTTGCTTTGCTTTCTGCCATTCCTTTGGAGACCAATTACTAAGAATTTTATTCAGTACTGTCTTTGAGTCATTTGTAAATATTATGTTTGTGATACTATCAATTTGTGGTTTGTTGCTTTCAGTAATCCAGAGCTTGATTTATGGCTTCCAGCTTCATCCTCGTGCCACTTGTGGCAAGTTTCCATCAGCTTTATTTAAATTGTTGTTGCTCCCAAGACAATGAATGCCCAACAGGTTTTCTCACTATCTTTGGTTTTTATTCATATGTTCATTTACCACTCAATGTTTAGGTCTTGGTTTCTCTTTTTTTTTTCTCCTGAATGGTAGTCAAGGTTTCAGGCTGAGTCCACATTCTCCTGTAAACACCTGTTGGCAATGTACCATTTCTTGTAAGCAGTATATTAGTTACTTACTGTTCATAACTCCTGTTTGTAGCTCTCTCTACCCTAACAAGGCATGTGATTGATGGTGGGCCAGAAGTCTATTAGAATATGGTAGCCACTCATGAGGTGTGTACACATTGGCCAATGGAGTTGAGTATAAAGATACCTTCCTACCACCAAGAAGCCTCTGTAGTGCAGGACCATATGCCAAGCAGTCCTGCTTACAACTGATAAATAGGCATCTCCGTACTGTTTTCACCCTTTCGTAACAGAGTGTGACGAAGTTTTCTCTTCACTTAGTAATTTGGCAACATACCCAATCTGTGTGGTACTGTCAGGTACAGCTTATAAATCTAACTTGTGTTCGTTGTTGACCAATATCCAGAAATTCATCTGCCATAATGTAGCACTCAACTAGGCTCTGAGTGGTTAACACTAGGCTCAGTTTTGTCAATGTCTCAGACTGATGCCTCAAGCTATACCAAAACTAAGCTAGCACTAACTTAAGTGATAATACTGTACTAACAGCTTATTGGTTGATACAATACATTTACTTTATCAGTTGAATTGATACATACATAATACGTCAGCGAAGCTTATTTTCAACCTGTTTTTCTAACAGTTTTATGCAATTCCTTTATATTCTCAAATTTAAGTTTTGCTATTATGCAGCCCTGTTTTATAATACCTTGCTTTTTTAGTTAAAAATTTCAAGGTAATATCATTGAATTATACAATACGGTAGATAGAAATTTCTTGTCCAGTATAAAATAGTTGCGATTATAAATGGACAGTAATTGGTAATTCACCACATACTTGTAAGTAAGTGATAGACAGTTATTGGTAACTAACCAACACAGTTTAACACGTACTTGTAAATAAGTGGATAGATATAAATTGGTAGATAACCTATAAAGTTTATTTAATGGATAGTCATCAGTATTTGTTTGGATAGGACTTTTAAAAAGTTCAGTAAATAATGTATTAAATTTTCATTTCTGTTTTTTTTTTTTAATATATAATCTGCTAAAATCTAATATTATTTTGTGTATTCTGTCTTCTCAACAGTCCTGGTTTGCCCTGTTTGCCAATATTACCTCAGCCAATTACATTGTTGTCCTTCTTTCACTGACATCAATTTTGCTTTTGGTTGTCATCAAGGACTTTATCAACATTCCTTTTAAAGATAAATTTAAAATTCCTTTGCCTGCAGAGTTGATTCTGGTGAGTTGTTACTCGGGTTATAGAAAAACTGCGTGTCATATGCAGTGTTTAAGTGGTTGAAGTGTTTTACATATTAACAAAGACTATGCTTTTGTTTTACTTGTTCTCATTACAGAACAATTGTCTGTTTGTGTTTTATTTTAAGTTTGTACTTTCTAATAACTATGTTTTCTTACTCTATATAATCATAAGATATTTAAACTAAATGTAAAATGTGACCTTTTTTCAGTATTATCTGAAATTTATTGAAAAACACCATTAAAACTGAATATCTGATCAAGTACAGATAAATTACCAGATTACAAATATATTGTCAGCTAAAGGTAGACAGAAGGAATCATTGTAGAAATCAGTTATACTTTAACCAATTTCTTGACTAATTTTAACTTGTCTTACATCAGGTGAACCTGGCTAGGGCAATTAAGCTGATTAAAGCTATGCAAATGTAAAAGAACTATTAAATATTAAAAGGTTTGTTGGAAAATCATATCTTAATTTATGTAGAATAAAGTAGTCTCTGTGGAATAAAGTAGTAAAAAATTTAAAACTGGTTACATATTATGAAACCTAGTTTTTTTCCTTTATCAGACCAGATACTGCTAACATTCATGGGAATTACTGGGAGCTTTATCTTATCATACTTTTCAGATATTATCCTAAAACATTTTAACATGTGAAAGGTACAAGGTGAAGTATTATATATATGCCTAACTTTAACTAAAAAATTAATATTGCCAGATATATTTAATATGTAGCTTTATCACTTACATTGCATCTTCAGAGGTACAAATATTTAATGAACAGTTTCTGTTGGTTTGCTCTTAAGGAGATTAGATATGTATATTAGTTTATTTCCAGGAGAAACTTCCATTGTAAAACAATAATATAATGTAATCGTGACGTGTTTGCAAACATGTATATGAAAGGTAAAAATTTCAGTTATTGTAAAACATTTTGTTTATTTTAATACCATAAAGCTTTGATATCTCTAGGTCATCACTGGGACAGTAACATCTCATTATCTTAAGTTACATCATTTATATGATGTTGATGTTGTTGGTGATATTCCCACTGGGTAAGTCTCTAGCTTTTTTTTTAAGGACTTCTTACAATATTGCTTTAAGGAGAGATAATAGGTTTGATTATATCTCAGCTACTTCTACTCTGCATGTGTTATATTGGTATCATTTTACAAAACATTGCCATATCAGAAGTTTTACCTGATAACTCTGCATGAGTGATGTGCGACTCTTATTGATGGAAGTCTCATGCTCCCAGAAATGTGATAGTTTTATCTTTGTGTTATAAAACAATATCACTGACATAGGTACTTATTTAAGTGTTGAGTCACTCTGCTATATACAAATCAGAATGCCAGAACTGTACTAGTTTTATAAAACAAAGTGACTAACCTGTGTTTTTATACATGTCTTGTTGGAGCCACTCTGCTATATACAAATCAGAATGCCAGAACTGTACTAGTTTTACAAAACAAAGTGACTAATCTGTGTTTTTATACGCGGCTTGTTGGAGCCACTCTGCTATAGACAAATTAGAAAGCCAGAACTGTACTAATTTTAACTTTGACAATTCAGTACTGTTTGTATGTTTTCTTCTGTAAGTTTGAGTCTGTTTGAGTCCTTTTGCTATAGGTAAGTCAGAATGCCAGAATTGTACTAATTTTAATATTACCTTCTGCGTTCTGTAGCTAAATTATAGTATTAGAATTACACTAGCAATAACCTTGATAAAACAGAATGACTGACCTGTGTTCTTCTGTAAGTATGTTGGAGTCCAACTACTATTGATAATACAAATGCCAGAATTCTACTAGTTTTAACTTCTCTAAAACAGTATTACTGACCTGAGTTTGTATCAAGACACACGGTAGTGTGTTGTGCAGCCAAAACAACCTGCAGGACACACTGTGTGTTATTAAAAGGAGTGATAACTTAGCAATTTTCCACTTTCTGTAGCTTAGACTGTTAACCCAAACTGTCACATATTTTCATTGGATGTGCTCTACAGAACCCTTACTTCACATACCAAATTTCAAGGCAATCCATTGAGAAACACGAGATATAAATTCTCCAATTTTGATTGAATTTTTTTTCTTCTCATCGATAGTATGGAAACTTTATTTGATAGAAAAACATACTTAACTTTTATGGATTTTTTTTTCAAATTTGGCAGTGATAGATCTTTACAATCGACATCTAGGTGTGAACTTTGATGTAAATATAATTTACATGTGCAAAGTTATTCAACAAATACCACTAAATTTTGAGTAATTTTGAGTTATTATTCTGTGTTCTTTTGTATAAGACTTAATTAAATAATAATTATTTTGTGTAGAAGTACCATTAGTATAAAAAAAAGTAGGCCCAAGTGAGTACTATGTTTCTTGTTTTTCATGTGTATTCTTTATTTATTATTAAAAAAAGTAACTAAAATGTAAAAATTAGAAACGTGTCAGGTAAGATAATGAAAATAATTAATAATGAAAAATTCTACACACAAGACATGCTTGTGAGCAGCTTGTGGATTACATAATTTGATACAGTAATGTGAGCTGCATGTTCGCAGAGTAATTTACTATTTGTGTGGTGGGATTATTAGTTAGACACTGTTCAAAAAGCAATAAAACAATAAAATTAAGTATAAAGAGATGTATTCTGTTAAGAGCTTTAAGCTATTTAGGATTAACAATTGTAGTTTCATGTTACAATTTGCAGTCATCCTAGAGAGGGAAAAGAGTAATTTTGATTTATTTCTTTTTTTTTTATGTTGGTTACAAGGTCAGTCAAATTGGTATAGAGTTAGGGTGGAGAAAATAACAAATATAATACAAAATTTTACTGAACAAAATTTTGGTATTTATTTAGGAATTGTTAGAGGTTACACAAATGAAATTTCACAATTTTCAGAAAAAGAAAAGTATTTTTAATCTTAACATAAAAAATCACTTTGCACTTGGATCAGTCAAACACTGACATATACTCACGGACAAAGTTTAGTAAAAATACTTAATTAAAAAATCTGAATTTTTTTTTGTGTTCAAGTCTTTACTTGTAATGTTTATTGAAAACTTGCCAAATTGTGTGAAGTTACACAAACCATATTAAAAGTTATAGCATGAAAATCCTGATGACCACTTTGAAATCATGAGATCAGTGTCATGCATCAAACCTGTAGCAAGAGAGTTAAACCAGAATTCCAGTAGTGTTAACATTGATAAAAACAGTAGAAATGATTTGTGTGCTTGTATAACTCATACTGGAACCTGTCTGCTATAGATTAATCATAATGAAAAATTTCTAGTAGTTTTAACAGATCATGATACAACAATATGACTGACCTGTGCTTTTATGTGAGTTATGCTATTTTAAGGTGATTTAAAGCACTCTTTACTTAAGCAGATCATTGAACTTTATTTTCAACAGTTACTAGTCTTGTGTTCTTTGTAAATGCTGTGTTACTAATTTTGTAGTCTTTCTGTAGATGTGAAATCACTAAGACATTTGTTTTTATAGTCTCCAAGCTCCAGAATCTCCTCCATTTGAACTTCTTCCTCAGGTACTGACTTCAAGTATCATTCTGTCTTTGGTGTCAACTGTGTCTTCCTTATCCATAGTAATTATTTATGCCAAAAAACACAAGCTTGAAGTTGACATGAATCAGGTATTGATAGTTTTGTATTAAAAACTTTAAAATATTAAGTATAGTGAAATAAATCAGGTATTGAATTTCAGAATATCAAGACTACATTAATAAACTGGGTGTCAAAAATTAAGAACCTCATAACTTATTAAGAAAACATGGTACATTATTTATTGAAAAAATGATAACATTCTTAAAAAACAAATTACGTATTTGGAAATTGTGACATGTCAGGAGCAAGAGTTGGTATACGTTTTACAGCAATAAATTATAAAAATAAATATATTAAATCTTTTAAGCATATACATCTTAAGCAGGAATTGTCAAATACATAATAGTTATTAATAATTGAACCATTATCTACAAATTTACTTATAACTTTGCCTTGAGAAATACTACTCCCATGATACTGGTATGCATTGATCAGTAAGGACTGGCATCGAATAGCAGTTGCAGAAACAAACTTTGTGTACACAACATGTGATTATCAGTTACAGAGTTTGCAAGGATTATTACATGATGAATTAAAGTACTTTATGATAGTTTAGACCGGAAAACTGTGCAGTAACTGACTTTTAATTGATAACAGATTTTTTTTGAGGGGGGGGGGATCATACACTTTAGCATTCATTGACCAAATTTAAACAGCCAAACACACAAACATCTACTGAAGCATAATCACAGAAATTTAAAATTATGTGGTTGAATGAGGTTGCTGTGATTCCAGTTTTTTCTGTTGCCTTGCTTATAAAAGTAATCATTGATTTCAAGGTGTGGCTATAAGCTCTTAAACCTTTCAGTAGGCCTTAATCAACTTCAAATCTATGCTTACTATCTTGTTTATGGTGTTAGGAGATATGTTCTTCATCTTGATAATGGCTTTTTGAATTAGAGAATGAGAATGTTGACATGAATGGACTTGCTTTATGATTTTGGAGCCAGTTGATGTACAAATTTTCTCACATCTGTGGAGAACACTGGAAGCTTTCTTCTTCAGCGTGCTGCACCTTAGCTTCACTATGTGTACATTTCTCTTTAGAACGAGTGTGACTTAGTGCCGTGCAGGAATTTGAGAATTCTTGGTTTATCGTTGTGTAATGGGTGCTTGTATGGCAGTAGTTTGGGTTCAACTTAACATAACTTACAAATATAATTTATTGAATTTCAGGTTATGCATTCATGGGTTAGTTGACAGGCCACCAACTCAAGGAGATTTACGTTCTGAATAAAGAAATTCACTCGGAGACTAGGTAGCACAACACCTTTAATTAAACAAATTCAGAAAGTCGTTTACATCAAAATTGATTTCAAAACTATTTAATTCTACAACCACAGGTTCATCTATTGAACTCTCTAATGTCTACAGTAAAATTTTGATTATAGTTCACAGGTTATCAATTAATTGGATTCTGCTTAAATTCTCTATTATGTCAACACTCTATAAGGAATTTTCTTGAATCAAGCTTTTCAACATTTCAATTATATCTTTTAGTAATCTTATTAAATCTTATATTATTTCCACCCATAGTACAATTTCAGTCATAATACATTCTCATTTAACTACGTTATTAGACTAAACCAGAGACCGCAATTTAATTTACAAAATGTTAGTGTGATGAATATTCTCCATCGATTGCAATATCACCATGGTAGAATCTGAACTCCAGCAGGAGCTTGAAGATCTGGAACAGCCACTTAGGCATGATATCCAGAAGATGATGATGATTGCCAAAACATTGTGGCTTTTTATTTGCATTAAATTGTATGCTTGCACTGTTTTAGAAATTTCTATCATTCAGTTATCTGTTATTGTAACCATAACTACAACTAGGATGCTGATAGGCTCTCTTAATGTGGCATACTTATTTCTTTTTAGTGATTTACTGGTACATGAATAGGAACTCAAGTCATTTAACTTATGTATTGGAACCCAAGCTGCTTCACTTCTTGTTGGCACATGTTCCTTTTTTTTCTTTCTCCACTCATTGCTTCATGTGGGGAATTCCTTAATTTTTTATAATGCTGAACTCTTATGGCTATGGCATGCAATACATCTCATATTCCTGCTAGATGTATTTCTAGTTTCATAAACATCTGTTACTTATTAATAATTGAGTTGAGTCTGTACTCTGCTGATAAGAAGAACCAATAGTTCCAATATCTCAGGTTGCAGTCTGGAATGTACTTCCAATTAGCTCAAATACATCAGACTGATTTCTTCCAAACTTTATTTGATACCTTTGCTTTGTTTAATGGCATTTAATGCTTTCATAACTTTATATGGTAATATATTCATCCTATAAGTTTTTAACATGTATTTTTCCTTTAATCATACCAAATCTTCTTGAAAATTCTGGTTTCCTAAACATTTATGGCTTAACAAATGTTTTAGCTGCAAAAACATGCTTCACACTTTGGAGCCTTGGCTATTTGATTAAAATAGTCTAATAATTGGTGGTAGGTGCTGTTGATAGCTGCCTGTTCTTAATCTATTAATTCCAAATTATTGACAACTATGCACAGGTAGCCCCTTGTGTAGCTTTGCATGAAAATTCCAAAACAAAATACAAAATCTTTTACAAAAGGCTTGTTATATAATTCACCCATAAGTCTACCTGATGTAGCATTTTACTGTCAGATGGTTGTAAATTCATCGTGATCTAACTGTGTATATAACATCATGTCATTCATGGTGTCACAACTTTGCATTTTTGGTAAAAACCAGGGTCTGAAATTTGTGTTATATAGTTGGCCTTGATCAGCTAGGAGGCCCATGAGATAACTAGAACAATAAAAATTAATCAAAATGGCCCAATAGGGTTTAATGAAAATTCTAAGCATTTTTCTTAACTTACATTGTAATCAAACATGTGTTTTTCTGTATATTTTTTTCTAAAATCATAGTTATGTTGTAATCTTGTGAAAGTATCTTCTTTACTTCAATCTCCCAAGTGAAACTCCTAGCTTTCTGGGGAATCCTGACCTATTTTTTGACATTATGAAAAATCCCTCTGATGTCTAAACTGAAAAGGAGGTTCCTGGAACATGTGAATGGTGGGATTGATCAAAACAAAGTGTGATGAATGTTAACATCGTAATTGAGAAATACCTTATCTTTTTGGTCAGTATTAGAATAGTAATCTCAAACCACATTATTTTTTGTGTTTATCTGGATTAATATGAAGATTTTGTATGTTAACAAGAGTGATATCATAAAAAAAACTGTCATTTTCAATTAGAGAGTTTTGTATAACTCTTTCAACCCGAAGCTTGGTCCCTGAGACTGATGTCATAACCATTTTGTGCTTGTTATAGTTTTCATGCTATAACTTTTAAATTAGTGAACGAATGTAAAC
>NW_013667082.1:283590-288148 GCF_000517525.1 Limulus polyphemus
TTCATTCTAGAATGAACACGAAAACATAAATGTTTAGACGAAATAGATTAAATCTCATAACATTATACATTTACTTATTATTTTTATTATATTGCTTTTTCACCTGTGCCTGCCTAACAATACAGAAGTCACAACGATGTGGCTCACATGCACTCATGTTACCATATCAAATAACATAAAGGTGACCTTTGGTCTATACAAAGTAACTTGTCTTGGCTGTGTTTTAGCAGACTAGTATTTTATTAAATACAGTCAAATTTCAAATAATATACATTATATATGTATATAAATTATTGCTATTTTGAAATAAGTTTTTAGATTTATTTTTCTTAAAGCATAGAACAGTAACTAAAGAAGTAAAGCAAACTATTATCTTTTCTAGTTACAACCTTTGTACTTGGTTGCTGCTTGATGTAGGTTGCTAAGCCTTTAAAAATTTTGCACGTGGAGGACATGAAACAAAATATTTTTTTAGGTTTTATATATATTTTTGAATAACTACAAAATCATAAATCACTACATTAATACCATAGAATTCTACTATAATTTATCAAAAGTAGTAATTGAGCTGTATATGGGTCTAAAAAATATTGACATAAGTTCATGTAATAGTAGTTCAATAAAAATTTTGTATGTAAGTCAACAAATGAGATGACATGGCCTTTCATCTGTGACCCGTATGGAAAGGGTTAACGATACACGCATATATGCACATACTTATTTGCAGTTGATAAAATAGAGTTAGTATATATATACTCGCATGTCCTTGAAGTGGATCAATTAAACCTGATAAGGACCAGTTAAGAGTTTTTTTTTAGAAGGACCAACTAGAAATTTTGCAAATTCCTGACCCTGGTTAAAACCACTGCATTAATATATGTACATTTTTTTTATAAAGTGTAATTAACATTCTGTAATAATGGATTTAATATTTATGAAATCAGGAGTTAGACATCATATTTGAATTTCATACAACTTTTGATAATTTCCTGATCGTTATTTCCTAACTTTCCCAAATTTGCCCTATTTTAATGAATACAACTAAAAGTCATCAATTGTAGAAGTATAGATGTGGTTTTTGTAATAAGCATTAGGTTACCTTTTAGTAGAAGTTTCTGTAGTTTTAGGGATAATGATCTGCTGTTACTATATTTTTAGGAACTATTGGCTTATGGAGTAGCCAATATTTTCTCGTCCTTTTTCTTCTGTTTTCCAAGTTCTGTGTCACTGTCAAGAAGTGCAGTACAAGATGCAACAGGAGCTAAGTCTCAGGTGCAGAAAATTTAAAGTTTTATCAAAACTTGCCTGTGTATATGTTAATTTTATGCTTTTTTCTCTGAATAACTTCTTCCATTCCTTTGCCTCTGTAATGTTTCATAGCTTTTATTTTTTCATTTTTCTATATGGTATGCTGTTTTAACATCACATTTTATTTCATATACTTGCTTAAAATAGTTTTAGATTTGTGGTTCTGTTTGATTGATGCTTTAAATAATATTCATTGTATGATACTTGTATATTATTTTTCTGTTTATATTATTTATATGTTTTTTGTTGAATCGTTTTTGTTTTGTCTTTAAATGTTTGATGTATCTATTACTCTGCATCATGTTACAAGTTTATCTGTTTTGTATTTGTCTTATTATCATGTACAGTATCTCACTTTTACTTGTACAAGTCATGCTTCACTTTATATATGATTATGAACTTCACCTTATGATTTTTTTTTTTCATTTGAGATGTCATTTGCTTTAAAGTTTATAAGATCACTGCTTCAGTGGATTTGTTAAAAGACAATAGTTGAGTGACTGTAGATTTAGTAACTTATATCACATGGAATTGAAATGTTTTGTTAATAATGTTATTCTTAGTAAACTTGATTTATTACTTACAGATTACTAGTTTGGTGTCCTGTGGTTTAGTGTTAATAGTCTTGCTTGTATTGGGACCGTTTTTTGAAGCTCTGCCCAATGTAAGTAGAAAATAACTTATTTAGTTTATAATTATTCATATATTTGTTACGTGAAAATTTGTTCATCTTATTTTAAACTTGCTCAGACCTTTTTTCCATTACAACTGCTCAGTAATTCTTTAACAGTAACAGTATTTCGTATCACATTACATTTAAGGAGAACAAGAAGCCTATTAGTCCATCTAGGTTGTTCCATCCACCAAAGTATAAAAACAAACAAACAAGAAACCTTAAAGTCAGCCCTTATCATTCAAATGTTTATCAAACCTTCTTTTGCATTTACTGTGTCCAAAACATCTGAAAGCAACCTATTCCAAAGGCCAACTACACTGTTAGAAAAATAAAACTGTCTTAGCTGAAGATGACTGCTACCATGCCAAGATTTATATTTGTGTCTCCTAGTTCTACCATTCCCACCATTAAGTACACAAAAAGATTATACATCATCATTTTCATTTTTTTTTAAATTATGAACACCTGAATCAAATCCCCCTCTTACTCTTCATTTTTCAAGAGAAAACAACTTTAGAGATCTTAACTTCTCCTTTTCTCTTTTCATCCTGCGTATTATCTCAGAAGCTTTTTCTAAACCCTTTCCAAGAATTCAGTGTCTTTTCTAGGTTAAGGATCCCAAAATTAAACACAATACTACAAATGTGGCCTGACCAGCTGCCTACGTAACAAAATTATGATCTTTATAGATTCGTATACAGTATTTTGGTATATACAAACTAAAATTGAAATGCCATACCAATAGCAACAGAATACTGTTTGAATGGCTTATGAGACTGATAAATCAGAACACAAAGATCCTTTTCTTCCATAACACTAAAGGTTATTCCCATCAAAATTATGCTCATAATTCAAATTATGATATCCCACATGCATTATCTTGCAGTTATTATAATTAAAGGCCCTTTGTCATTTATTTGCCCAAATCACTAAATGATCTAAATCCTTTTGTATAGCAACAACATCCTCTTTACAGTTAGCAACACCAAAAACCTTAACATCATCAGGAAATTTAAGTAATTTATTGACCATTCATTCATCCATGTCATTTTTGTAAATCAAAAAGCACAATGATCCTAGTACTGTAACAATCCTCAGCTTTCTTCTTTGGTGCTAACTTAAGTGGCAGTAAAGCAATAAATCTGAATGGCTGGGAGATTAAATTTGCATAACTTTTGGCAGTAAGAATAAATAGTGTGTAATTGTCTGTGATAATATGTAGTCATTATAGAAAAAAAAAGGGGGGTAATTTAGATTTATTTCTATCTTTCTGTGATGATTACAAGGTCAGTGACATGGACTGAGCCTGTATACAGTGTTAGAGTATAGTATATAACAGATGAAATGTAAAGTTTTAATGAAAAACAACTTTTGACATTCATGTAGGAGGTTCTAGAGGTTAAGCTAATGAAAGATGAAAACTGGTAATGAAAAAAGTATTTTTAATCTCAACATAAGTTTCATTGTACTCAGATAAGTCTGAATCAAACTTTAACTCCATAAATTTGCAGATAAATCCTTAGTAGAAATACTTAAATTAAAAATCTAATTTTTGATGTACAAAAGACTTGTGTATTAAAAGTTTGTTAAATTTCATGAAGATACACTTATTAGATTAAAAGTTGCAGTATTTATAGATTGACCCAATAGTAACGTGTAAATCTGGTAAAATGATAAAATTATTTATTTATATTTGCCTTGAAATGAAAACAAATTTAAAAAGCAATCCCAAGATTACTGCACCTTTTAAATTGCAACTTTGATGATTAAAGATGACCACCCATATAGTGCATTTCCATGCTCTGCCAAACTGTATATAGTTATTTCTTCAGAAGAAAAAAGGATTAAATTTGCATAACTTTTGGCAGTAAGAATACAGTGATAATATGTAGTCATTATAGAAAGAAACCATTGAGGTTACTCCCCATGGTGAGGAATTCAAGGAAGGTCTCGGGGATAGATTTCAAATCCCTCTCAACGATAACTCCTCGCCGAAACTCCTTGATTGGAGAAACCAGCAAGGATCTCCAAGTTCAAAGGATCTCCACTCGTCAAGATGGCATTATGGTGCCGACCTCAGTTTTAATTTTGACGTTTTCATCACCACGTCCACCTGCCGCCATTAAGGCAGGTTATTTGAACTGTAAGGTACGGCCCTATATTCCCAACCCTCTCCAATGTTTTCAGTGTCAGAGGTTCGGTCACTCAAAGACATCTTGTCGTGGTTCTGTGACGTGTGCTCGTTGTGGTGGCAAGGACCATGACTCTTACGAGTGCAAAATGGACCCTCACTGTGTTAAATGTAGTGGTTCCCACCTTTCCTACTTTAGGTCTTGCCCTAAGTGGGTGGAGGAAAAAGAGGTACAGCGTTTGAAGACTATTAATAACATATCTTATCCTGAGGCTCGGAAGCTATTGTTCCCTTCTACATCGCAGACATATGCCTCTGCACTACGCTCCAGTGCTACAGTGGGAGTGCAGACGGACCTTTCCGTGCCTCCATCTGAGTCTTTTTCACGCCATGTGCAGGGTCTTCTGCCATCCATGGATAATAAAGTGGATCAATCTACATCT
>NW_013667083.1:0-25954 GCF_000517525.1 Limulus polyphemus
TTATCTTTAATTTTGAAAACGTGGATTTTTTTTTTTTTTTTGTATTAATCAGTTATTTTTATCTCAAGAGATGGCCTGGTGGTTAGGACGCTCGATTTGCAATCTGAGGATCGAGGTTTCGAATCCCCGTCACACCGAACATGCTCGCTCTTTCAGCCTATCGTTGGTAAAGAGTAGCCCAAGCCCTTACAATCTACATGAATTTTTATGGTGTAAACGCCATTTTCAAAAAGCATAAAATATCTGTAATGTCGAAAAATTCCTAAAAAGGAAACTAAATTCAATTAAAAATTATTATTAAATTTTTTGTTGTCAAAATATTTTCAGATATTGAGCATAAACGTGCGACTAATATTAAATGTTATTTAAATTGTCGAAATTTGGAATAAGTGAAAACAAAATCTTAACAGCTGGTGTACGAAAAAAAAAAAAAGTTTTCATTTTGCATTTGTTTTATTAATTTTTGAGTAAATAAATCATTCCTCTTATGGTTGTGGTATGCCAGGGTTATTCTGTTTTGATTTACCAATAGCAGAACAGTAGACGACAAGGTTCTAACTTGGTTTATGTAGATATCTCCAGTTGTCGCGGTCTCGACTCCACAGCTGCATTTACACGTACCATTTAAACCACCTGATTAATTCTTTCCTTATACAAGTGTGACTAGTCAATTATCCATGTCTAATTCTCGTACGAGTTCTCTGTGTCTTACAAATATTTTGGAGTTTCTTTATTTTTTAATTAATTTATTTTGTCTTCGTTAAGTCACTTGTATTAAAACCTAGGATATACACTGAAGTATGTTTTTACAATGTAATATTTTGAATTACATGCTTTATCGAATAGGATAAAGTACAAATGCTTTATTTTCCTTAATCCAAAACTTCATAATCCCATGAGCTTTTAAAACTATTTATGCATCCACAATAAAGGAGTCGCACAAAAAATCAAAACCAAAATTGCAATTAAGCCCACTAATTGCTGTAGGTCCCACATGGGCCCTTGCGGATTTCACTCAGAAAATGAGCGATTTCACCCAGTTTTCGTTCGGTTTTGTACAGTAAATGTTGTAATAGGCAAAAACAGAAAATTCTTTAACATTATGCAACATTGCAGTAGACCAAGAGTTGGCGGTGAGTGCTGCGTTCCCTCTAGTCTCATCATTTCAAAATTAAGGACGGCTATACGTAGAAAGCCCTTATGTTACTTCACGCGAAAAGTACAAATCGTTTATAAATAAAATGGCACTAGCTATACGATCTTTGTAAAAGACTCTACATACGACAAACATAGATACGTTAGCCACTAGGCAGTATACAGTTCATAAAAAGAAATTAGCTCCCCCCCCCAAAAAAATAATAAAACTGACAAAGGAAAGAGATGTCAGGATGTATGTAATGATGGTCAAACCGAATTAACATGGCTGACGACATAGCGTGACATATGCGAATGTCAATTAAGAAATACAAAAAAATCAATAAACTCTGTGTGCAGCTATAGAAAGAGTTTGCAAAGTAAATACGAAATAGTAAACACTTTACTAAGTCCACAAGAAAATACATACAGTTTTTTACTATTACAACTATTCAAAAATTAATGCAACGAGTGAGTTCAATTGGACGAAATGTTATCAAATAATTTTTATTCTCCGTTTTAATTATTATTTTGTTTTCGATATGCTATCAGTTATGTTGATTCACTTTGTATATTTTGGTGTATTTTTTTTAAATCGACAGAGAATTGTACTTGCTACTCTATTAGCAACACGACTACCCTTATTTGAAGAGTGGGACTCGGCCAAATTACGACTACATTCAAATATTTGTATGGAATCCTACTCGCGCATTTTGGATTCCCAGAGGGATGTTAATTTGTATGTCAACCAGTCGAAATTAATCGTGATTGTGTAGTTGAATACTAGACGATGGCTTGAAAATAAGCCTATTTCTCAAAGAAAGTGAAGCCAAGTATTGAAGCACCATTTCTGTCTTTGCTTACTTTTTATGTCCAGCTTTAAATCTAGCATCACTCAAGTATTAATTGTTATTGATGGGAGATCATGTTCGTTTACACAAACAGCTGACAGACCAGACTGTGACATAGGAAATGACGAGGTGCGAGTAACTTCAATATTCCAATAACAGGTTATGTTTCAGACCTTCGTGTTGCTGATGTTAGGTGCTACAATAAATGTCTCTTTAAAAAAAAAACAAAGAGGGACCTTGTCTGGCCTGGTAGTTAAGGTGCTTGGGTCGCAATTCGTGGGTCGCGGGCTCGAAACCCGATGTCGAACATGCCCTTTCAGCTGTGTGAGCAATATAATGTGGCTGTCAATCTTACTATTTCTTGTAAAAGAGTAATTCAAGAGTTGAATGTGGGTGCTGCCGACCGGTCACCTTCCCTTTGGTCGACAGTTCAAAATCGGGACCGGCAGCAGATAGCCTTAGTGACAAAAACACAAGAAATAGAAAAACAGGTTCACTACTTGAAACGTGCTTTGTAGTGTGTGTGAAAACTGTACCTTTAAAAGTTTGTGTCATTATGTGCTTGTTTTTATATTTCGGTAATTTTAATGGAACAATGAAATCTTAGTCGAAATGGATATGTGCTTCCTGGTTGTATTACAACCTGTCGAATTAAATAATAAAGGGGTAGTTTTGAATATGAAGTCTGGACTGTCATTGACGACCCTTCGAATCCCCGTCCCACCACACATGCTCGCCCCTTTTAGCCGTGGGGGCGTTATAATGTGACGATCAATCCCACTATTCGTTGGTAAAATAGTAGCCCAAGAGTTGGTGGGTGGTGATGACTAGCTGCCTTCCCTCTAGTCTGACACTGCTAAATTAGGGACGGCTAACGCAGATAGCCCTCGTGTAGCTTTGCGCGAAATTCAAAACAAACCAAACAAACAATTTAAACGAATGTAAATATACTTTGATAGACATTTTTTCACAACAACGTATTACAAGATGATCAATGTTTTGAAAAAGTCTACCGTTAGGTCATAGAATAACGTTATAAGTTTATTTATTAACATTATTAAGTACGGTAACGTTTAGCCTAACTAAACTAATGCAAAAAACGTACACAAATTACAGTGTTAACTTGTATCGTTATGGAATATAAGCCATACTTAATAAAGGCTTACCCAATGTTAGGTCTAAGACAGCTGGACTTACAGATTTCGGTGTCTGTGACTAGAATTGTTTAATCCTGTTCTAGAAATCCTGTATTTAAACTATGCCACCATTAATTTTAATTTGCGTATAATATTGAGTTTTATTCGAAAAAAAAATGTAAAAATACTCTAAGCATACAAATCAGTATTGTGTATTGAATTTTAAGAAATCCAATAATTTTTCGCTTTTATTTATTTCAGTTTTGTACTTAGAAAATGATTAATCTCGGTCGGTTTTGAGTTGAATCCAGTGTACTGTCTTATTAAACAATACACACCTATTTTCATCATTATTATGCAATAGTATTATGGCAACCATAGGTTTAGTCATCATTACACACCCCGTACGTTGATACTCTTCACTAGTTGTATTATTTTCCTGTTATGTCAACATACATAGTTTTCATTCTCCGTATCTTGTTTTGCACAATTAGCATGTATTAAACTTCAATCCAGTGTGATATGGGCTCGTACTTTATTTGACCAACTTCAAGGACAGGATCCAGGAAACGATCAGTCTCCGTGTTCGCATGCATGGTTTACAAGACTTAACCTCAGTGTGGTGTTTTCAGGTAAAACCGATTTCTCGAAAAGTTTCAGGCAGGTTAACCCGCAATAACAGATTTGTTCGTGAAGTAAGGTAATTTTCTGTAGCTGGTAACTTAATTCTAAGTTGCATGAGAAATAAACAGTCCGGACATATTTAAAGGACGGTCAAAACAATATTTATACACAACTACAACTAAAAAGTGTGCCTACCTCCTAGACAGGTGGATGATCGCCTCTACTGGATCAGTAAATAGCTCGTCAGCGTTCCATTCCTGACGATGAATATTTGCCAAACAAATAACGATGAAAATCAAGTATAAATGACCAAAGAAAGCACACCAAAATTCAACAGGTAAACTCGCTTTCTTTGTTTAGTTGACAGTGTTACTTCGTGACCTTTGTTCTTTGGCAACATTGGTCAGTTGTCACATCTAGTCAACGTCATACTCTGCCAGTAAAAGACATTCCGGTGCCACTTCTTCTAATCCAGATGTTGTTATTGCTATTGCAATATCCTCTCAGGCAAAATAAACATTACCAACTGAAGAGAACAAAGAAACAAATCAAGTATAACAAGGTAATCTTAACGACTTTCTAAACTACGTGTTGCTGCCATTGCAGAACGGAAAAAAAAATGTATATATTACTAAAGAAGGCAGAAAACGTGATATGCCGACATATCACATCAGTTTCAATTCAAAGTCCAAACTGTGAAGCTCGATCTGGAGTTACTCTATCTCGGCTAACACTGCTATTAATACCAGAAATGCAGTGACGTCATAAAAATCTGAACGAGCTCAACGGACAAAAATACATCTATAATTTTTCAGAGCAACATAATTGATTAATTTACACCCCTCTGTACACTTTTGTAGCTATAGGTGCATTCGGTTTCTGTACTGTTAATTTCTTACACTTGTCTGTTCCCATCTCGTCCATCTGAAACAAAAAAAACAAAAAACATACATTTTGACATATTACATAATGTTAACGATTTTTAATAAGATTGCTCCATAAATTTGATTATTTTGGGATAAAGTAATAAAACGTTTCCTAAACCATTATAAGTTACAGCCGTCGTAATATCATTTTGGAGAACATGATGAGTAACTAAGCAACCACCAGATTACCATGCTAGGTTGTATGACGGGTAGAACTATTATTAAAGGGTGCATGGTGAAAAGCGTTTCCTAAGTACTCGCGTATAGTACGCATTTTTTTTTCCATAATTTTTGGACTCAAATATGAAGTGCTCTCTATACGAAGGAACAGTGTTCTTTCAGTATATTTCAGGTGCAATTTTCAGTCTGAATGTTGCCTCAACACATATATATATACTGTCTAATCATCGTAAAAAAGAAAGTGAAAAAAAACAACTAAGAGGAATAAACAAATCTGAACTCCTGACATCTTTTAGGCTTCAAGTCATTCATGTATAACTGGGTTTATTTTGTCGGTCATAAGAACTGCACGATTTATATGCTGGTATTCGCTAATAATGATCAGTCCAAATATTAATCGGGCAAAACATTTTCGATTTTTTGGGGAACTTTTGCTCTGATTCGTAAGATGATTTTACTACCTTATGCCACAATACATTCACAGCAACATTCAATCGTAGTCACTCACCTATACTTTATGTAGAGGGCATTGTTTAAAAACACATATACACAAATTACAGGTGATCATGAACTCAGCCTTTGTTTGTTCATTACGTAATACGGTTAATTGGCTGACAGTTGTATTTGACACTTTTAATTTTTTGCATTTGTTAAGTTTCGCGACTTGTTTTTATGTGCCTCCCAATCAGACCAAAATGTGACACACACACACTCTCAGCTTAGAGCTGTAAATTATGTATACAAATTATGTTTCACTTTTCTTTAGGGCTAATAATTGTCTTACTTTGTTTTAATGTGTCATCATTTTATTTTATTGTAGCCAAGGTCCTCAAAACATAGAGGTGGCCCGGGCCTCTCTGAGAGGGCCTGACGAGAGTTAGAAAAGTGCATCAGTGGCAATTATTCTAGGAAAACACACATTTCTTTCAGGGCTAACCTTTCACGGTTAACTATGTAGAAGTAGGATACACTTCATGTTTTGTCATGTGTATATGAGTTTACAATTGTAAGGGATCACTTTGTTTTAAATATTCAAAGTTCGGTTTCATGGAGTTAGATATCTTCAAGAAGGCTCAAAGGGCGCCTAACAAATGAACTTTAAAACCGATGTTCGTAGACAGTAGACCACTAACGTAATAGCTAGTATACTGCTACACATTATTGTGTATTACTCGTAAAAAACAATTAATATGAAGACAAATTCTGACGCCTGTATCTGTTATCAAAAGAGGCGGGCCCGGCATGGCCAGGTGGTTAGGGCACTCGACTCGCACTCTGAGGGTCGCGGGTTTGAATATCCGTCCTACTAAACATGCTCGCCCTTTTAGCCGTGGGGGCGTTATCATGTGACGGTCAATCCCACTATTCGTTGGTAAAAGAGTTGGCGGTGGGTGGTGATGACTAGCTGCCTTCCCTCTAGTATTACACTGCTAAGTTAGGGACGGCTAGCGCAGATAGCCCTCGTGTAGCTTTGCGCGAAATTCAAAACAAAACAATCAAGAAAGGCTAATACAACAACATTTTACTTGGGTACAGACATTACAGGATCTATGTTTTCTATAAAAATAATTTTGGAAGCTTTAAGATGACGCATTTATTTAATCATTTATTTTTCTAGGGCCCTTTTTCGGTATGGGCGATGTAGGAAACTTCTGGATAAATGTAAACGAAAAAATCTCACCGTCCCGAGGTTGTTCCAACTTCAAGTTCAGAAACATCCTCAAAAGCCCTGTGTCTTGTTTGAGGACCAAGTGTGGACGTTTCAAGAGGTTAGTATTGTTTGTTTGTTTTTGAATTTCGCGCAAAGCTACACGAGGGCTATCTGCGCTAGCCGTCCCTAATTTAGCAGTGGAAGGCAGCTAGTCATCACCACCCACCACCAACTCTTGGGCTACTCTTTTACCAACGAATAGTGGGATTGACCGTCACATTATAACGCCCCCACGGCTGAAAGGGCGAGCATGTTTGGTGTGAGAGGGATTCAGATTGCGAGTCGAGTGCCTTAACCACCTGGCCATGCCGGGCTTGAGGTTAGTATTTCAAAGTTTGAAATAAGAAGGAAAATCCCTGTGATATATTGTTTTTGTAATTGTATCATTTTTGTGATAGCTGCTGTTTTTTCGATGTTTAAAAGACATTGAAGAAAAATTATAAAATCCTTGCTTCTTGTTTACACCTTTTATTGTTTTGCTTTCGTTTTGAAAACAATAAAATACAGTTTATTTTGTTTCATCGCCCCTATACTGAAATATATAAAAAGAAACTCAAATAAAAATGGATACCATCCTTAAAAACAAATTACTAGTCACTCCCACCCTCTTTTTATAAGGCGAACTTCCCTGGCCAACAGTGTATGATATGTGTGTGTGCTATTTTAACAGTATCTAAAACGTGTAGTAAACAAGTTAGTTTAAATTGGTTGTAATGTCGTTGTAGTAACCAAAATGTTAAAATTTAAATTTTGAATTTAGGAAAAAAAGCAATTTAGTATATCTCTCAGAACGGTCTTCCCATAAACACTGCCTTGCACACACGCCCCATCTATTGGCCATTTTGTCAAATACACAAAGCCATTTTATATCGATTATTAGACATTATTTGCTTCGTACATTTAAAAATAGAACTCTTAAAGTGGCTGCACCTGCTTAGACAGGCTTTCGTTAGACTTTCTAATTATTCCATTTATTTAGCTTTTAAGGCAAAGTTTAGAATCGAGGTTAATATTAGAGCTACTAATGTTTAACTTAACATGAGAATAATGAGAACGATATCCACGAAACCTGTCGATAGTTACTATCATTGATAATAACTTTTGAATGGAAATAAAGAAGAGTATACAATAGTAATAATACGTCATCTCCACTGTGTGATTTGGTCAGGCAACTCAGAATAGTGTGCAAAGCATGCCAGTGCTAGGGGGATCTGGAGGCATGACCTGGAATAAATCATTTTTTGGGGTAAAGACACCCTCTCCCTTGAGGTAGCGATAAAAGTTATTGAGGATAATGAAGGAGCTTAATCAGTACTTTGGGGCTTTGAACCCTGCAGCAAAGTACTGGTATTCTATGTTAGTGTTTTCAACATATATAAAGCTGTAAAATCAAATTTATTTACATGGGTTTGAGAAAAAGCATAATAAGAAATTGTTATTCCATTAGGACACCTGCCTGTGATACCTGTGTGTGTGTGTGCCAAGTTCATTATCCCCAATAACTTTTATAGCTACTTCAAGGGAGAGGGTGTCTTTACCCCAAAAAATCCATTTGGACACCTGTCTGTGGTACCTGTACGTGTGTGCCAAGTTTGGTCCTTTTGTACTATAGAAAAGTAGTACTACTAACGTGTATTGATGATTTATCAGAAATAACGTACAATATCTTCTTAATTTATTCTGAAATTTTAGAAGAAGAAAAAAGTTTAATCCTGCTACCTTATGAGTAGGGGTATGAAAACAGCTTTAAATGTGGTTCCCCTGGGATCCAGAGCAGGCCAGGAACACAAAATGTGATTTCAGATTCAGAAATCCTGTAAACCTAGTCATAGTGCCTGGGTGCTTTTTCAGGAGCATTTTAACTCCCTCCCTCTTTGTAGGCTGGCTACTACACCCCCAGGCCACCCTAAATTCCCTTGCCAAATTTGGCACTGTTAGCTCCAGAACTATGGGAGATGATAACTGGACAAACATACATATTCAAAGCTACAAGCTGAATTAATATAGGATAGTGACTGCTTGACATTAAGGATTATCCATTTAGTGATTTCTGCCTCACTAAATATGTACCAATATAATTAGATTTAATGATCAATTCAACTTGCCAAATTTTGCACACAGAAAAATGCAACTCCAGCTACTTTGCATGTAGTTAAAATTTTAAATGCTATGAAATGTTCAGATAGTTGTTGAATACATTTCAACAACATCTTTCAGATAGTTTGCATGTTGAATATTTAATACCTGTACTAGTAAAGTTTCCTACTTTACTACACTGTAACAGCCTTGAAAAATTATTTATATATATATATATATATGTATATACAGTTAGGTTTGTACTTGGGTAGTGGTTTTGGGAGAATAGCTCCAATCACTTTAATGTTTAGTTTAATGAGTATAAATTTTGTGCTGTAGAAGAGTAGTACTACGAACTTAGGTTGATGATTTTTCAGAAGTAATATAAAGTATCTACTTAATTCATTCTGAAATTTTAGAACAAAAAACAGATTCTTGTAAAATGAGTATTATATTCAAATATAAACTTAGAAAAAATAACTTAATAGCTTGGCTTGTGTAATTGCTACTGTATTGTAGATGTAATAAGTAAAAAGTAATATGTGTTTATGATAATGTAATATTCTCATTTTTCTCTCAAGGATTTGTATGACTTTCTTTGATTTATTGCATAGCTACACTATAAATTGTCTGTGCTGTGTCCACCATGGGGAATCAAACCCCCTAATTTTAGCATTGCAAGTAAATAAACTACTGTCGACTCACTGGGCCAGGGGACTGTTGGGGGAATAGCATGTCTGTAAAATTAGCTTGCCATTGGAATTTACTGTGGTTGATAATTTTAGTGCTGATGTTACTTTGTAGTTGAAATAATTGGTTTAACAAACAGGGCAGATTTTGAACAGTTTGTTTATTTAGTGAAACCTGTTTTAGTTGTATAATAGTGTTTGCTCAGGAAGTGAATGGTGTTCCATTCTGGTTTTAAATACATGGTCAAGTAGTACTCTTTTGAAAGTATGTCCTACAAATCACCCAAAAAAATGATGCTTTATCCCAACTGCTTTGACAAACATGTTATACCACATGTATTTATTGTGTTCTTCAGGATGGAGGCAATTATAGGCTTAACAAACACTTTCTAACTTATTCCTAGCAAAATATGAAAAGAAGAGTTGTCTCCACTGTATCTTGTTGAACAAACAAATGAGTTTACAACTATTTATAATTCTACTAAAATTGTTTTTGCAGATTGAAGATTTCTCAAACAGAGTAGCCAATTACTTTGCAGAGCAGGGATTCAAACCTGGTGATGAAATCGCTTTATTCATGGAGAACAAACCAGAATATTTGGCTTTCTGGTTAGGCCTGTCTAAGATTGGAGTTGTTACTGCTCTCATTAACACTAATCTGCGATGGAAAACATTAGTGCATTCTATCACAGTTGTTAAATCAAAAGCCATTATCTTTGGAGGATCACTTCAAGATGGTAGGTTTGTAATATTTTCACTAAAGTGCCATGCATGTTTTTAATCCTACTTCAAGTATGTCACAAGTTCATAAAGACTAATCCGATTTCATTTATAAAACTGATCAAACCATCACAAGTTGCTCTGATGTTTTAGAGCTTTTTGTGTCAGTGTAGTGGTTGGAAACTACTATATTATCAAACTTCCTCAATCACTTTTATTTAACTAGTTATTTGAAAATTTTAGTGTTTCTGTTTCACATTTAGTTTTTGTCCTTGTCTACTATAACTTTCCTTAATCCAATCACTAGGATATTTGGATATGGCAAGTTAATGCCTACACATTTTTATCTTTCTATCTTGAACAGTCACTTTGTGTATATATGACTTGGTCATGGAGAATTGTTTTGAACAAGGTATAAAGATATGTTTCCCTTCAATTATAAGTAATATTCATGAATTTTAACATCTGCCACACAAGACAGCCAGGCATTTTGATGTGGATCCAAAAAATGAGTCATTTTTGAAAGTTTTGGGATGTTTTGATTAGACAAAACGAAGACGTTTTGCACTATTTTCGAGGTATAGACCTTGACCTGACCCAAGACCATGAGAGCCAACATAGAGAAGTTAACTTGTAAAATAAAATGAATGTAGCAATAAAACATGCTTGAGTTGTTCACGATATGGTTGTGAATGTGATGGTTTTAGTTTAGTGATTAAGCTAAACCGTGGGTCTAGGTCAGATGAGGGAAGAACTTGGTCGAAGATATCCAACTCGTTTGGACATACCAGCTGAATCAGAGATTCGTCAGTTGAGTGAGGTTGATGAATATATTTTCAAAAAAAAAGAACACTTAAAGAAAAACATAATAGATCAAGTTTTGAAGCCTAAAAGTAATTACTGAACTAGCTACATTAATGAGGGTTGGTATTTCTTTTAAACTTCAGTTTTAAGCTGATCATAATACAAGTTTTTTCTGGTGCTTATTTTGTGATGAAAGCATGGTTTCTAATTTTCAATACTAAATCGGATCTATTTAAAATTCATTTGTTAGGAATTCTAAAATATTTACAAATGTTATATAAATATTTTTTAAGGAAAGCTATAACATTAACAAAGTATTTTCATTTTAACAAATACTCATTCACTTTGATAGTAATCAAAGAAACATAATTATATTGATAGAATGACAAGAAGCTGTTTACCATTTCATTTATATGGAAGTCGTACATAAAAAAGAATAACAATTTAGAAGGTTTCAATCTTTAAAAAAAATCTCAACAACATAAAATTACATTTTGGGGAGGACCATATTCTGAGTTTTTAAGATGTCCATATTTTTTGTTATATTAAGACTGTTTTTATTTTTAAATGAATTGTATTGTAAAGAATTCTTTAGACAGACTATTTGTTGTTGACTCTTAGTTTTGCTTTAGAATTAGATTTGTATTGTTTTCAGCTGTGGAAGCCATCCGAGCCACATTAGAAGAAGACGACAGTGAAATGAAATATTACTGCTATGAAGAGGGTAGTGAAGGCTTTTCTCCAACCTCACTCAACACTTTATTGCAACAAAGCCCTCCTCACCCACCTACAACAATGAATGAATTTAGTTTCAGCGGTAAGTCATTTTATGTATTTGAGTATTTAGAAATTTTAGATATGAGTAACTGTTATGAAAGCTAGTAGAGTTCTTTTTGTATCCCAACTAAAACTGAGTGCTTAACTCGATTATCTGTGAGCATCAATTACATCAAATAGTATCATGTAAATTGTTTGGTTAATTGAAATTATTATTAGATAAATTAATGTCCCAAAAATAATAAACTAATCAAAATTATTGCTATTTTCAATTATTCAAGTAACTGAAATATTTCTATAATGATATTTTATAACGTGTATACCATTGTGCTAATGGAAGTAGTACTAGCTGTCATGTCGAGCATCACTTCAGGTGGTATGTATTTGAAGCTGAATAAGTTTGTTTTAGTTATGGCAAACTACTGAGGCTATCTGCCACCATGTCTAATTTTGAACTATCAACCTGAGGCTGGTAACACCCACTGCCATCCCTTGGGCTGCTCTTTTACTAAAGAAACAGTGCAATTGACCATGATATTTTAATGCCATTACACCTTATAGGCCAACATGTTTATAATGTAATAGCCAATAGTCAAGAGTAGCACAAGAGTTGACAGTGGGTACAGCCAGCCAGTTGGCTTCCCTCTAGTGGATGTTCTGCTTGTACACAACCAGCCACGTTTGTTCGTATTTACCTTGTTTAGACTAAACAATAGTGTAGCTTTAACTGAATGTATTGTTTACTTATTACTAACTGAAAATGCAACTAATGTTACTTAGGGTAAGATTGCTTTAATATATTAAGTTATAGTAATTTTACACTAACCCATTGACTGCGGCTGCTCTAAATGCATGCAGAACTTTTGCAAACCACACACCATATATGGCACTTTCGCATTCAACTGCTGGAGGGGTACCATACCCTGTATGGGTTCATTATTCTTTATTCACTTAAATAAAATGTTGACTGCTGAATAGCTTGCTCATTTAACTGTGTTTGTCAGAAACTATTACATATAGGCTAATAACAGTCTCACACTATGTAACACTGTAAGTTGTTAACTCTGAAAAGAGAAAACAAAAGTCTGACAATGTATAAGTAGGCTGCAATTGAAATTTAGCCTTTATAACATGCTATGACAAATAAACATGTAACAAAAATAGACATATATTTAATAAGCATTTTGCTGATTTAAAATAATAAATTTTTGGCTCACTTTGCGCTGGAATATAGTTGTGTACAAAATAATGACTAATTTTACACCCGTGTTTATTTTATTCTTCTCTATCTCCAACAAGTGAAGTGGCTGTTAAGTTTTTTGTCCCTTTGTACAGTGAAGAGCCAACTAATATATATATGTGCCTGATTGCTTAGATGTAGTTGTATATGTTATGTTTATGATGGCATTAGTATAATTGTACTCATATGAAATCATTAACTTGATCCTCAGAACTAAACATACATAACTTATGTGAACTTGTACCTAATTGTAATCTTACTAGTCACTGTTATATTTAATGTTTTTCTGATATATAATCAGTGTAATGAACTAATGTGTAATTTTCGTCAACAAAAATTCAGTATTTTTAATATGGTAGCCTTATGTAAATTTGTAGGAAGAAACTCATGGAACAGTATTAATTACATTTCCAGCTTGTCACAGACTTTGTACTTTGTTGCATGTATGATAATTTTCATTTACAACAGTTGATGAAAATATAACTTAATCCTAAAATGTTATATCTGAAGGAAGATTAGTTCAAAAATGTCTTTAACAAAATCATAAACAAGATAAAAGTAGGAAGATTAGTTTCATATGAGAATAATAGATTAGTTGTGTGTAGTTGATTAATGAGAATGACGATTAATGGATTAACAAATTCCACAGAATGATCATCTGTACATCTAGTTACGGTCTCATTAGTTAATTTGTTAGCAAACTGGTAAACGTTCATGACATCACTGTGTTGTAGAATTTGCTGATACCATACAGAACTTCTACTTGTTATGTGTAGTCATTCTTAAGATGCAACTGGTTAGAATAATTAACTTCAAAAAATTATGCTTTGGGCTATGCCTTCCTTCAGGAAATATTGCTAAATACAATGAATAATCACTATCTGAAGAAGGGCATAGCCTGAAAGTTTTATCATATACATGTTACTTGTTAACTTTTTATTTCATTACACACACTGTCCATTTTTCCTCTTTAAAACTCTAAGTGAAAAGATGTATCATTACTCAATTATGTTTGTAATTTTAAATAATCTATAGAAGGTGATAGCTGTTAAAAAATTATCAGGACACATGGTAGTGTACCATGCAACCAAAACACCTTGCGGAACACACTGTGTGTTATTAACAGAAATGATATTTTAACAATTTTCCACTATCTGTAGTTCAGACTGTGGTAATCCAAACTATCACATATTTTCAGTGGGTGTGCTCTACTGGATTCTTACTTCACATTCCAAATTTCAAGGCAATCCATTAAGAAATACCTGAGATATAAAATCTCCAATTTTGATTGAGTTTTTCTTTTTATTTTCTTCACATAGAAAGTACAGAAAATTTATTTGATAGAAAAACATACTTTTATGGATTTTTTTCACATTTAGTGCACTGATTGATCTTTACAATGTACAATTAGGTGTCAAACTTGGTCTAAGTATAAGCCACATGTGCAGAGTTATTCATCAAATTTGACCAAAAGTTTTGCACACACCTAGGCAAAAAATCTTGCTAGCTATCAGTCTGACATTTTTACTACAGCTTCACCTAAGTGTAAAAGTGAGCCTTTTTTGAGCTTTTTTTGTCATTTGGATTAAAGACAGCTGATTTAGATCAGCAAAACTATAAGATGAAAGCATGTGCAGATACACAAGTATTTGTTAGGCCAAGCAAACTAGATTATCTGTATCTAGCTCAAGTGTTCAAAAGAATCACATGGATGGATGGTTATTATTCATTGCCAACTTTTAAGCATAAATTTGCTAAATTTTATGACATTCCCTTAATAAAGAGCATTCGGCTTCACATGTTATTAGTTTTAACCAATTAGGGTAAATAATGATGATTGATAAAGCTATACTGAGTGCATGCAGGTGATGACAAGAAATCATGGCATTACTATAAATGAAATTATTAACACCACCATATATTTTAAAGAATCTGAGTGATTCTGTAAAGTATACGTCTGTTCCGAATATTAGGGTTGCGATCCTAAAGCTAATGTTGGTTACTGTCGAGTGTCACTTTCTTAGTTGCTGTGGTTTGTTGGTGTGTATTGACAAAAAGTTGTGACATCTAACTAAAAACACCTTAGGTGTGAAAAAAAAGTTGCAGCCAAAAAATGATAGATCATACGACAATCAAAATTGATGGCCAAACTGGTAGCTACACTTATAGCATTGATAAGAATTTTACAGCAAATATTCATTTGTTAATTAGCTTTGCTGTGTATTTTGTTTTACCCACCATCATGCCCCAAGTTGAACATAATACGCAGCCTCGCTGACTAATGAATAAATATTTGCTGTAAAATTCTTATCAGTGCTATAAGTGTAGCTGCCAGTTTTGATTTCAGTCCTTTAAGTTGCATACTAACTCTTTCTTCTTCTTATTCTTTCTTCTTTTTTTTAAAGAAATAAAAACACTCAAACAGGTCATTTCTTTTCCAAAGTTTTATTCAGTATTTTTTGAGCAACCATGTTTTTTAAGAAATTAAAAAATTAGGTTTGTGTACCAATCTCTCTTTTATTACTTGTGATTGCAAATATCTGAAACTGCATATAAAGGTTATTATTTTTATTTAGTTAATTATTCTGTAGCTTTACTAGTATTATATTAGAACATCTTTCATTTAATGAGAGTTTGCCACACAAGCAGTGAATTTGTGTCTAAAATCTCTTTTATCATCAAATTTAGCATAATCTATTTTCTAATTCTAAGGTGTGTCCAATTACACTCATAGTATGGTATTCTCAAATAAACTGACTTCTGTGCTTAAAAGAAGGGTGGAGTAGGAAATATTTAGAGTAATCTGAATCTGAAAACTTGCATGAGAAATAAACAGATTGGACACATGAAAATAGTTATTAGTTAGACACAACAACAACTTGATAAAGATCCACACCAGTAGCTCGAAGCATCATAAAAAATCCTAGACTGATGCTGTCCAATGCCTTTCAAGTATACTGTTCTCTGTCTAAACTTTCTCTCAAGCACAGAATCAATATATATATTTTGAATGGCAGGGATTAGTGTTTCCACATAACATGAGTTGCTTTTACAAAGTAAAGCCCAAGTGTGACTTGTTCACTCAGCTTCTTTTACTATCCAACCTGTTAAAAGTCCATGTAACTTATCCATTTAACTTTTATATTTCTTCTGTTGAATGAATGTATAAACTTACAGCTCAAAAACTTGGTTCATCATTTGTAATATGATACTTATGAATTAGTACTTGTATAATATTGCTTAATACTTAAGCTATTCCTTTTTTTTTCTCCTTAACTTGACGTCTAGACCGCTTGTTGTATATATATACATCAGGAACAACTGGATTACCCAAAGCAGCTATTATCAAACATAACAGGTGAGTTATGTATTTATTCATATAGCAAAGTGTGCAATTTTATAATGATTTAGTACTTTATGATGTTATTTAATTAATTATTTTGTAAAAAGTGCATCTTGATATTCTAGTGATCTGTTACTTTACATTATATAACCAGTACAAGCTTGGAAATAGTGATTTTGATTTGGAAATATGTGTGGATGATTTGAACTTTTAAAGAATACTGTAACAACTAATCCCAATGTGATTTTTATTGATTGTGTGAGTGTTTGTTATAATTAAGTTCCAACATCACACACAGTGAAAAGCAAATGAGTTTTTGGCTGAAGTTGTATGATGCTAATTGTCGTCATACATGTGTACATGGTGACATTCACTAAACTTTATGTATTGTATCACAATAGAAACCTTAATATTGATTTGCTACATTCATGTGAAAAAGAATCAACCAGCGTTCAGATAGAGAGCATGAGTTTATTTTGTGTTTTTAACTTCTACAAATTCCACTTAGAGTTTACAAGTGAGTGAATGAAAGTTGGGGCCAAAAGTACAAGCAATTTACAAACATGCTTAAAATTAATTTCATATTTTTTAAAATGTGTGAATTCATGAAAAGACAGTTGCATTTACTTTACATTGATCGGGTTAATTGTAATAGAACATTGGAACACATAAATAATATTAGTCCAATGGTGAGTAATTCTTTTTGTTGAACATTTAGCACAAAAAATGCAAGTGGATGATTAAACAGATATCAAGTCTTAATGGTTACCATCTAGACAAGAGAAAGAAATCCATAATTTTAGCTCTTTAATTATAATTTTTTTCTATATACCATTTTGCCAATGTTGTTAAGTATGTTAACAACATTGGCAAAATCTTTTAGCGTATGTTTATATACTGGTTTAGAAGCATAGGACAATAGGGTCCTTATGGTTGGGGTGAAATGTGATGTCCTAGTTATCTATATCTGAATAACAGGTTGATTTAGCAAGAATAATAAATGTCTGATAATGACATCATGTGCTAAAAACGTATGGAGATAAAACTAACTTCCAGTGGTGAAATTCACCTTAGTACCCCCACACAGTCCAACCTAATTACAAGTATATTATGACCTGAGTAACATGTGTACTGTTTGGTATAATATTTAATCAGTATCCTTTAAATCACATTTAATTAAAAATTTACATAATGATTTACAAACTTACATAATAATAGGTTCACTTGTGTATATTAGAATGTACTTATAAAAAAAAAAGTGGACCAACTAATATAATACAGGTGAGCTATTTTTGTAGTATATCTGACTCAACATTTGATATAAAAAAAATTACTACCATACAGAAAAATAGCTTTAGTTTATATCCAATAACCTAGGCAGTAAAATTTGACGCATAACACAGAGTGACTAAGTCTGTTAATCATCAGATATTTTGATCCACAGAAAAGTGCCTGATGTAGAAATTTTAAAGTTCTTGAAATCATATTTTTTAGATATGATTTCAGAAGGGAAAACCATTTTGGTTTAAAAATAGCAATCAAAATTCATAAAATGTTGGAAGAATGTTAAGTGTTATAAAAGAAATATTTCTTTTTGACAGAGTTTTATTTTTCTTGAGTAAAAGGAATAATAACATAAATAATAAAAAAGTTATGCAAATGAATTATATTTCATCACGATGTTCTTAATATAAATCCTCAGAAATAATGCACCATGAATTTCCAATACGGTACATTACCTCTTCTCACATAAATAACTAGTCTCGTTTAATGCTGCCCTCTATATGCAAAAAATTTTTTACGCATGCCACAAGTCTTCTATCACTACTCCATTGGAATTCACTGATTCCAGTGCATCTCTCATGCAAATCATCATGCGTCTACCTTCCACCAATAAGAGTGTGACATACTCTGTTGATGCATGTGATTCCCTCTATTCAATTCTACTGAACTATCACTTCTTGTTTGGCAGTATTCATGTTCAGACGTTTTTTTCTTTTGGTGCTCTTTGTGCATTATTATTGTTTTCTTTACATTGAAGAAATCTATTAATTTAACTTAATTTCCCCATCTTTATTTATTTTTTTCTCATACTCAAACACTTTTGTTTGATTTATAAATTTATATATATATTTATATATTTCTACAATGAATTCTGAGGTTCATGTTCCCACTTCAGATGTTAGTATCTCTAGCACTATTTTTACAGGCTGCAGATGGGAGAGACCCATCATTGAATTTCTCTGCTATGATCCATCGTGAGATTGATCGTTATATGGGTCAACCTTCTTCTCTTGAACTACCTCACTAATCCTTCTGAACAAACCAAACCTGATCGGGCTGATGAAGATTTGATAGCCTTGTTACACCACCAGATTTTGCCATGTATTTTCCTACCCCTCCTCCAGAATCAGCTAGGCCAGTATGGCATTTTTCTACGTTATTTCTCAGGTATGTTATGTTTTATCCAATACCCCATTTTTCTATGATTTCTTATTACATCCGTGTTGGCTCGTTTCACTGTAATTGGGATTTTCTGGATCAATATGTGACCTTTTCCCAGATACGTTTGCTGCCTTTTTCTTTCTGGGATTTCTGTATTTTTTATTTGGTGATATGTTTTCGATAATGTATCTGAGACTTTGGAATCTTGTGTGTAATTTGTGCATCAACACACGACACATTCCTCTTTGGTTGCACGTTGGTCACAATTGGAGCCACGACACACCCCTATTCCTTCTTGTCCCCTTTCAGGAGTTTCTCATCTTGTTGTTTTATTCAACGTTGATAAGCATGTCACCAACAGTACCAGAGGGTTCTGGTCCAGTGGGACCTTGACTATATTATATTGTTCCCCTGTGGTGATCTTTCTCTACAGTTCTATGAGTTCTTCAAGTTTTATCAGAGGGATTTGTCCTACTATTTCTATCCCCACCTCCTTTGTTTCTAGTACCTTTTCCTTCCCCATGACTTGGGATCCTGTCCCAAGGAGGTACAATATTTTCTGTCACTACAGGCCATTGCACCAGTTCATCATCTTTCTCCAGGATTTTATTCCAGGCTGTTTTTGTCCTCGTACCAATCCAGAGACTGTACTAGGTTTGTCCCACCTCATTCTCATTTTTCAATTTGCCCCATTTTACCTAAGGTGGGCTTTTTCTCCAGTTTTATTGATGACCAAGAATAATGTTACGAATGATTATTTGCATATTCTGATATTTTGTCACTTGTGACCCTCTCTTTGGTTTATTCTCCACATGGCATTTTCTCTGTTTTGTGCTCTGCCCTTCAGACTTGCTTTGGCCTTGTATGTTTTGTAGGGCATTCATAGCATTCACTCATTCCAAACAGTAGTCTTCCTGTTACTCTTATCAGCTGCTCCTGGAGGCCACTATAACAGACTGTTAATCAAGTTGGAGAAATCTTTACTGCGATCTGTCCAATATCTTGTCCATTTGAGTGTTTTTCTTTTTCTACACACATCTCAGTCGTATCCATCCTTCTCCTCTTCAACTTTGTTCAGTGGGTTTTCAGTTTGATTACAGTTCGCAAAGTTATATTGCTTTTGGGGATGTGATCTTCCATGGTAGCCCTTATCCACTTAGATCAGGCTCATATGTGGGCTCTTTCATTGGCTTTGCAACTGGTATTGTTTTCCTACCCCACATGGATGTTGGTTCCAGGTGGCCTGGGTTTTAGATTGTAGTTAACTTGCTGGTGGTATGAGCCTCTTTCCTACCCCCACATGGATGTCAGTTGCCAGCGGCATGCGTTTTGGATGTAGTTGATTTTTCGTGTATGATCTGTCACTCCCTAGTCACTCTACACCTATGGGCACATCCTTTTCATTTTACCCACTTTTATAATTTCTGGGATTGAGTTTCATAAATATTGCATGGTTCGGATCACTTTCCGGCCATAGTTTTCTCCCAAATCGATGTGCTCCTCTGTTTTCTGCTCATATATGTGACATCTTTCTACGATAGTCAAAGAGTATACCTGGTTCAGAAGTGGTGTGGTTATTAGAATCTGACTGTCTCATCTTAGGGAGTGTCCTTCTTTCTTTCCTTCCACCTATTCAATGTGAAATTCTAGCTATTTATGTGAGTAGAGGTAATGTGCCATATCAAAAGTTATAATTTTCCTATGCTGAAAATATATTTGTAATAACTATTTACCTCCTCTCACACTTCCCACTGAAAACTGATGCTTCCATCTTCTGCCAAAACTTGAAGTGATAGATATGTGTCTTGAGAGTATGTCGCTCTCTTATTGGTGGAGGGTTGACACATGATGATTTGCATGAGAGATGCATTGGAATCAGTCAATTCCAATGGAGGGGAGATAGAAGGCTTGTGGCATGCATATAGAGGGCAGCACTGAACGAGAATAGCTATTTATGTGAGATTAGGGTAAGTGCCTATCGAAAATTCATTTTCATTGTGGAAAAGTTATAACTTTTGTGAGTATAATTATGTGTATGTTGTATAAACATACTTCTTGTTATGTTAGATTTAGCAATATGCATGCTTACTTATAGTTGCTGTACACCTGACCATTTGATAAAACTGACAGTCACTTTATCAGAATGACAAAGTTTGCTTTACATTTAAAGCAAGGTAAAACTTAAAAAGTGAAAAACAAATACAAATTAAAATTCTTCACTATATAAATCAACATAGTTCTTTTACATTTTTGTGTTCAACTTGAGCAAATTATTCAACCCATTATACATATAAGGAAAACTGATTTAAATAGAAGTTTTGTACATTTCACTGTTTGTTTATTTTTTTATTATGAGCAGCTTTTTCATCAGAATAACTTTGTGATACAGTGTCAAAAAATATCCACAAATTTGCTAAATATTTTTTTTCCAGTATGACAGTTAATGTGTTGTTGTTGTTTTTTTGTAAAGGCTGAAATTATAATGTTTATAATTAGAATATTTAATTATATTTGTAATGCAGGTATGTTTGGCTTGGAACAGCCATTCGTTACATGCTGAATATACCAGATGGTGAAATTTACTATACAAGCCTCCCACTGTATCATTCTGCTGCTGGTGTTACATTTGCATGTCAGACTGTTGTGCATGGAGATACCCTTGCACTCCGTAAAAAATTTTCTGCCTCCAAGTTCTGGGAAGATTGCATCAAATTCAATGCAACAGTAAGTTTCAGTAATTTGCACGACTCATAATAATATCTTTCAAATATCTGGCATTTTTATTTTATATCAGTTATGGTTAGCATGTTTTCAAATGCTAAGTTATTGTGTTTAATTGCTGTACTAACAGGTGAATTAAGATATTGTTGCGTCAGCGAGGTCATGTGACTAGTGTCACGCCACCTCTCGAACCTTCGGGAATAGTCGGGAGATTACTAGATATAGGGTAGTCTGGTATATATATAAGAGGGTGACAACATGACGGGACAATGTGTGTGTAGACAGTGAGTAATTGATCTGCATTCAGAGAGTATTATTGAGCATGTTCGTTGTTATAGCATTTGTTTTAGCGCAATTGTTGAAATTAAGTGTATCGTAAAGTTATATTCGGAAAGAATAAACCAGTTTTATTAAGTAAGGACTTGTGTCGCTAAAGTTTCGTCGGAACGAAGTTACGGAAAGTTAATTAACAAACGGAGACTTAACAATATACTCTTACTACTTTTCCTTTTCAACACAAGATACTGGTGCCAAACAGCTATAAACTTCTCAAACTAACTATCCAGTGTGCTTTTGTTGTGATGTTTTATTCAGTTCCCAGCACAGCTACGTAGTGCCATGTGTAAAGAAAACAGGGGACTTTTCTAGGTAACTTTGCTGAACTAGACACCAAAGATTAATGGCTTTTTCTATATATTTATGTGTAAAACTGGCTTGAGAAAGAAGAAAGGGGGTAAAAAAAGGCCCAGTTAACCTTTTAACACTTGCAGGAAATAATGTTAATCTTAATATGTAAGATTACAATAAAATAAAGTCAAATGAAAATAACTTATTAATATACATTTGTACTAATTTACTAAATTAATATAACTGTAAAAATTTTCAATAGCTTAAGTACTTACAAAAGACCAAAGCCTGTTAGTAATTGATGTAGTTCTTATAAAATGTAAGAAATGTAGTGATAAAACTATGCTATAATTAATTAATGTATTATAAATATAAACAGGTGACCCAATATATTGGTGAAACCTGTCGCTATCTGATGGCCCAACCAGTTCGACCTGAAGAGAAACAACATCAAGTTTCCACAGTTATTGGAAATGGTCTCCGTCCTACTTTATGGTCAACTTTTGTTGAAAGATTTCAAATCAAAAAAGTTGGAGAGTTTTATGGATCCTCGGAAGGAAATGCAAACATCAGTAAGTAGAATTGGCAAGCCTTCTAGGGTATCTTTCTATCTCTTCTGGGTTTTTTTATGTCTTTAAGAGGTTATATTCATTTATTCCTGAACAATGATGTATATTTACTAATTAATGTTTGAGTGACCTAATTCATTCCACTCCATTACTTTCATGCACATAAATTTTTCATTTAAGTATTAAGTATGTTTGTACTGTATCATTTGTTTTTAGATCTTTCTTAATTCTTTTTTTTTAATGGTCTCTTTCTCTCAAAGTTTTGTCTCTTCTCTCTCTCATCCACGTGTTCTCTAAATACATGTCTTCTGCCTTTAAAGATGTATTTTATCACTGTCTTTGTCTTACAATTTTAAATTTTTTGTAATTTTTCAAAACTTCATTTTTTCAAAAACTAATAATTAAAAACTTAAATAATGATTAAAACAATAATTTTTATATATGTACCTGATGTTTGCAGATTTTTACTTGAGTTACCTTTAGTACTTTACATCATATTTTATTTGTCATCATGTCTTCTGCTCTTTCCTCAGCTTCATTGTAAGCTGTTATTTTCAAACCTTATTTGCATTCTCTCAGTTTTGCCTTCTAGAACTTCTTACGCTTTACCAATTCTCAGCTGCTTCTGTCTTTCTTAAATCTACTTTCATATCTTTTCCAGCTTTTCTTACTCTCTCCCACATTATTCACTTGACATCAAGAAAGATTATGGCTTAGAAATGTAATTGACTATTTTACTGTTCTTCTGTGGTAATTTCTACGAGATCAAACAATTTTCCTAATGGTACAAACTTTCAAGAATAACTTTTGCACCCTGTAAGTTTTTCACATTAATTCAAATTGAAGAGGAGTATTTATTGATTATT
The DNA here is from genome assembly GCF_000517525.1 of Limulus polyphemus. Classification (NCBI taxonomy): domain Eukaryota; kingdom Metazoa; phylum Arthropoda; class Merostomata; order Xiphosura; family Limulidae; genus Limulus; species Limulus polyphemus. The sequence continues at coordinate 23,440 of NW_013667083.1, forward strand.
ATTAAGAATATATAGATTTTTCAACATCTAATTGTGGGATGGGCTGAAAACAAAATATTTTACTTTGCAAAAAAATAATATAATGTAGTTTTTGTTCAATTATCTCTTGTTTTATTGAAAGACTAATGTTTGATGGGATTTTATTTAATACATTTATATACACGTATACAAAGATAATTACAAATGTAAGATCATTAATGGTAAAGGAACTGAGATTTGAGTATTCATATTTTGATCAAATCTAAGAAGTATACCCCTGTCAATAACGTATGTATTGAAACTGTTTTGTGCTTCCGAGCACATTTTTTTCTTGTTACAAAAATCATTACAAAGTTAAACTTATGCAAGTTTTTTTTTTTTGTGGAGTTATGAAGTTTATTGTTTGATTGGAATGAAGTTTGATAACAAAACTTTTATTTTTCAGTCAACACAGACAACACTACCGGAGCTGTAGGTTTTATATCGCTAATCATTCCCTCTGTGTATCCAGTAACACTTATCAGAATTGATGAGGCTACTGGAGAACCTGTCAGAAATAGAAAGGGTTTGTGCATAAGGTGTAAGCCTGGTAAGAAAAATGTTTTAACAACAAACTCTTCTGGATTTGTATGACAACTATGTGGAATTTAAGCAACTAATTTTTTTTTTTTAAAGAAATAAACATCCATAACAATTAATTTGACTAAAAGCCTATCTATTTTGTAAAGCAGTGTGATACACATAAGAACCAAGAAGGTACTTCTCTTATTGGTCAGTATCATATTTAAAAATAATTCCTAAATTTCAAAAATATTTTCATTGAGGCCAAAACTGTTCTTTTGTAAAATTAAATTTAAAACTTTTTAAAGCATTTATGGAAAGTTGATTAATAATTTGTTATTTTCCTAATTACATCATGTTACCGTTTATGATATTTTCAACAGAATTTAGCAAATTCTGCTATACACACTTATTCTTTTGTGGATTCCTTTTAGCATAACATTATTTCACATAGTGTTATCCAACGAAACAATCCATTGAACTTAAAATTTCACTTGAATAGAATTCCATAAGGTTTTAGTACATTTAATAAAAGAAGATTGACAAAAAAAACACATTAACCAGCAGTTTTAAACAAAGTTAAATTACAGTTTTTCACTTTCATAAACAAAACTTTTATCTAGTGGATAACATCTGCCATTATTCATTCATTTCAATATTTTGTATTAAAACAAATTATCTATTTTGAGATCGTCTCAGCCAAAAACTGTTCCTCATTGAAATAATTATTTGTGAATAAACACGATGGAAACTTTTAATAATGTTAGTTTTGAAGAACAGAGATAAAATTGTGAGCATTCATACTGAGGCCATATTATTTGGTAAACAATATACATTATGCATTCATGACCCAAGACCTGTACACTAATAACATTATATGATTGAGTTTTGTATTTTAGGTATATAAACAAGAGTTCCAAACTTTTTATCTTAGTAAGAATGTTGAGACAATTATCAAGTTTGAAAAATAATTTTTTTTTCACTGATGGTGAAAAACTTGTTCAGTTTTTACAAGTTTTCATGAACAGTTTTATCTTTAAATTTGCTCTAGATTCATTTAAAGTCCATCAAAGGCCTTAAACGGTTTTTTTTTTTAAATATTGTTTGAGAACATGGTAAAAGCTAATCAGGTAAAATTTTAAATTTTGGCAAAGCAGGCATTTGTTATCCAGCTTTATTGCGTAATTAAATTTGTTTTAATGTTTTTTTTTACTTCTAACTTCATTTATAGCTTAACTTACTGGTCTAATGCAGCTGTAAGTTATTGGCAACTAGTTTAGTTAATCAAGAGGATGTAGAATAGTTTTGATAAACAAGAGGAAATATTAAAAAATTAGATCTTCGAGCAATCTTGTCAAGTAAACCTTGTTTTTAAAATTCTTACCTAATTGTATAAAATATGACCTAAGGTGTCAGAAAAAAACACCAAAGAAGACATAAGTATCTACAATTCCTTTAAAGGTGTTATTTTTTCAAATAATATAGATATTTTATGAACAGACTAAAATTGTTAGAATGATAATTAAAAATCAATATTTTGTTCAAATAACTTATTTTACATTGTCTTCTGTGTTAACTGTGTATTCTGAATGTTGAATATGTTGAAAGGAATGTGTGATTTTAATAACTGTTCTCTGTTTCCTTGGTAGGAGAACCTGGTGAATTTGTTGGAAGAATAATAATAAATGACCCAGTTCGTAATTTTGATGGATATGTGAATGACCAAGCAACAAACAAGAAAGTTATCAACAATGTTTTCAGTACAGGAGATTCAGCATTTCTCTCAGGTACTTCTTTTAAAATAGAAGTATGGTTTTTGTGAAAACAAGTGTTTTATATTTTTTTATATTAACTGAAATAGTGCTTAATTGGTACATTAAACAAAGTTCAATTATCTATCTTTTTGTGAGGCAAGCTAGCAGAAAACCACATAGGAAAGAATATGTAACTGCCATAGCACCAAGAGCAAAGAACC